>NW_013549518.1:0-7378 GCF_000499425.1 Eimeria acervulina | reverse complement strand
CTGATCATCTCCTTCTGAACGCCCCATGATTTGGGAGCATCTCTTGATTCTGCGTCGAAGTACAAAAAGAGCAAAGCAAAAGAAAAAAAGCAAGAAAAAAAGAAATATGCAATCTGCCCGTCGCCCTTCAGGTGTATGTATGCACATACATCTGTTCATGTGTGCCTACACCTGAACAGATGCGGAGATATTTTAATTATTTTACCTCGAAATGCTGTTGGCTTTCGCGATATTCATCACCAGCTGCCAATACGCCTCAGGGTTTCTTCCTATTTCTTCGCTAGCCCAAAGAAAGCGAACATTTTCCATATTCATACCGGCGGATTTCCACACTTCTACGAAATATTCTCCTACTTTTCGAATCTTAGAAGAAAAAGACAAAAAAAAACAGAAAAAGAACACCAGCATCACCTGCAGGTACAGTTCGGGTGTATAGGCAGCTCCGCACGAGAAAACTTGAATAGCAGCATCATCCTTCTCTTCATTAGTATAATTTCTACGGTTATTTTGCATAATAAATGAATATTTTTATCATTATTTTAATTTATTTCAGCTTCCGCATACTTTTTTTAAGTCGCCGCCCATTTTGTTGTTCAGCATTGCAAACCAATCCGCCACCCAGAAGACAAACACACACCCAGCACTTGTTAATCTATTCACGTTCTTCACTTTCAACAAACCCTGCGCTATGTGCATGCGCCCGCTCGGTTCAAAGCCATCATACGCCACAGGGCAGGCCTTCCTCTCCAAGAGAGCACGGAGTTCCTGCAGCAGCAGCAGTAGCAGCAGCAGCAAGGGCAACGCATGAAAAAGAAATCTCGATAAAGAACGAACAACAACGAACACCCAAGCTGCATGAAGTGCAGTTTGTATAACGGCGGAAGCGAATTCTGAAGAAGTGTACAGACAGCTGAAATGCAGCACGAGTACAGCGCCCGTTGCTGCAGCATATTCACTAAACCCGCTTCACCTCCTGTTGAATGCACTCCTCTGCTACGGCCAAACAACGCGCAAAACGATCGTCAAGGCTCAGAGTAGAAGGCACAGGAGGGGGAAATCGAGCGAAGATACTGGCGCTGGGATTGCTGCTGCTGCTGCTGCTGCTGCTGCTGCCGTTGCAGATGTTGCTGCTGCTTTTGCTGCTGCTGCTGCTGCTGCTGCTGCTGCTGCTGCTGCTCTGCGCAGCGCCTCCCGGGGACGGCGGCCTAGCAGCTGTGGCGAGGGCGGCGGAGAGTAAGAAACTGAGGTCCTGAAGACACCGCAGGAAGACAGCGCAGAATAAACGTAATGTCAGAAGTGTAGACAAAGGAATAACTGCACAGAAGAATTCCTTGTGGGTAAGCCCCTTAGAAAGTGAATAACAGAATCTATAAGAATAATGCATGAACAAACAAACAGCCATAACACTGTTGCGTAGTTTTGTCTGTAATAAGCTGCAAACAGTTAAGGAGATGTTCCTTTCATATTCACACACGTCTTTATAAGCGTTGATTTGTTCCTGTTTGGATGATGCATGAAACAGACAAAGACGAAGACGCCAGGCAACGGTCTTCTTCCGCATAGTGTGTAGGCAGGAGAGGTATGTATATACATATACATATGTATATGCATGTAATGGGGAATGAATGGAAGGAAATACTTACACGTTCATTTGCATTAACATCTCCAGAGTGGAAATGAGAGTCCCAGAAGGAGAGGCCGCCTGTGAACGGCGAAGTCATTTTGAAAGAGTTGGCGGCGGCTCTGCTGAGTAGACGGCTGAATTGAGGGGTGTTTAGAGGAAAAAATAGAGAAAATCGTTCAAAATGTGGCGAGTTAATACTTGGAAACGAAAAAGGAACAAAAGAAAATATATGAAATGAAGTTGAAGAGGAGGAAAATAACGGAAAACGGAACAAAAGAAAATATATGAAATGAAGTTGAAGAGGAGGAAAATAACGGAAAACGCCAATGAGGTGAACAGACACCCGAAGCGCCGCGCACTGTGAGCATAGACGGGAGGCGGTGGTGATCTTCAAGCCTTCCGCTTACTTTTGTTGAATATTTCGAGTTAAAATAGAATAAATCCACAAAATAATTCAAGATCAAACAATGCAGTCGCAACACAACATGAATAAAGCCCCAAAAAACCCAAGCCCCGACAGGCAGCAAAGGATGACGATGGTGATTCTAAAGGAAACAAGTGGTGGCGGTATTGCAGGCCTTTTATTTCTTCTAAATTTCTTCTTTTAACCGTTTAAAATTAAATAATTCACAGAAAAAGGTATGTTAGGCGCAGCCACTAAACCACGCCCCGGTGTATGGACTCGTATGCAAGAAAGCAAGTTAACCCCCCTTTGAGTTGTTCATTGTCTGTTGTTATTACCAGCAGAAATATTCAACCACTCAATTTCTCTTTTATGCATCGCATGTAGTAAATCCTCTCTTCTTACAGCTCCCGGCTGGGCCAGGGGTGGTTGTTGTTGGTTAGTATACTTCTTTGAATCAATCTTGCAGATTGATTTTTCTGTTATTTCTGCTGTTTGTTTTGGCTGGAGTTGGTGGTGCTCGCTGAGATGTCCGCCTTTAAACCGCCCAGCAGATCTTTAGCTCCTCTCTACCGCCAGTTTCTTCGCGCTTGCGGAAAGACATTCAAAGGGGACTTCGAAGCCCAACGAACAATTTACAGAGAAATGCGAAATGTAATTCGCTATAACACTCTCAAGTTGTCGGAAGAAGAACTAAAAAAGGAACTCAATATGGCCATTGACTTCGTCCGGTAAGCATATATATTATATATATATATATATATTATATGTTTATGTATATATACGCATATATATATGCACCCCGCCACTCCGATATATATATATATATATACATACATATATAATATAACGTTTTAGAATATATCTGCATTGTACGTACACCTCCGTCACAACACCAGCGTAATATTATTGTTTGTGTCTTCCTGCTTCACTGTCTTTGTTTGTTTTTATCTGCAGTTATCACATTGTGCAGGCGGAGTTAAATGAGAAGACCGGCAGTTACAAAGCCGTAGTGACTGACGACCACATTAAAAAGGGAGATGTAATTAATTTAAATGAAGTCGACCCCAAACAACTCCAAAAACTGCCCTGGCTTAAACCACCAAAAGAAGCAACTTTCTAACAACAATATATATATATATATATATATATATATATATGTTGCTGCTATATATATATATATATATATGTATGTATATATATATATATACCAACATATGGATATGCTAATATATATTTATATATGTCTGTGTATATAGATATATGTACATATATATAATACATATATATATATATATGTATATGCATATCCTAATATAGACATATATATGTATGTATGTATGATCTATATATTTATATATGAATTTGTTTTTACGGTTGGTTGTCATTAGAGGCAGACTCTGCTGTTGCTGCAGGGCCTCCACTCTCTCTTTATTTTTAAAAGAGAGGAAGATGAGCGGTATAATGAACAAACAGCGGCACTGTTTATATCTGTTTATATCTTTTGCGTCTGAGTATTAATAAAGGCTTTGTTATTATTTATAGTTGTCGGTAGATAATATATTATTGTAATATTATAGCTGTTTGTATTCGATTAGTTTGAGGCATTTAATATTAATGAATTTCGGCTCTATAATTTGAGCTTTGATTTATCAGTGCGGAGTTTATTTTAACAAGATGATAATAAAATGAAGTTATTAATGTAAAGATGAATGCAATTACACAAAAAGATATTTGCTTCAGGCGCCTCTACGCTGCTGCTGTTAAAAGAGAATACACCCCAGCAAAACTCCCTAATAGAGCGGATTGCGTGCAATTGACTCCTTTTGCTGCTGTTGCTGCTGCTGTTGCTGCTGCTGTTGCTGCTGTCTCAAGCTACACAGGAGGGTTGAAGTGGTCAATGATAAAGGGAATAGAAATGTACACCTAAGTAGCAGCAGCTGAAGTTTCATACGCAGATGTCATTGTTAATGCGGGTGATGGCTGGAGGATTCATTTAGACGGATGGGGCATCGGCTGAGGAGCAGCCCGCTTCGCTTCGGAAGAACGGCCAAACAACAATTCAACAAACAAATTCAGTTTCATTTCCCCTTTTTTATTCAGAATAATGCCTCTGCCTTTGCTAGAAACACCCTTTTCTCGGGTCTTAATAATGAACAAGCAGACAGAGATCGTTTAAGCTCAGTGCGGTGTGATGGAGCAGACGGTTTGATTGCTGTGTTCATCAGACTTGCATGAAGGCAGAGAGAAATAAACACAAATGAATAAGAAAAGGCATTAAAGATATTAGTTTCAGTTTTGGAATAATGAGATATGACTATTTCACGGCATAAATAATAAATTATGAAAAGTAAGAAGAAGGCTTTCGCCATCGATTGCTGCCTCATGCTCGTCGGGTGTCTGTACACCGGAAACCCCGTGGGTTTCTTCCCTCTCAATCTCGTACTTCTCTGGGTAAAACACTGAAATAAAGCAAAACTATGAAGTTAAAACATATTTTTATTCTTTTTCTCCTATTAAAGGTAGGTTTAAGCCCTCCTGGCAACTTTCATCGCCTGCAGCCCTATACTTCGCGCACCGCCAGGGCTTGAATGGATGACTCTGGAATTAACTCTTTTTCAATGGCTTGAGAGTGGAAACTTGAGGGGAAAAGTTGAATAATAAAGAGATTTGTTAAAATATGCAAGGTAGAAGTGAATTTTTATCGAGTTTCCCTTGCAAGTTGTACGACGCGAACACTGCGCTGCTCGTAGGCGGTCTATTACATTTTTCTTTATCTTCTATCTCGAGACCTCGAGAATGTTTTCAGACGAAAATATCACTCGCTTGATTCCCCCTGAAGAAAAACAAAAAAAGAAGAAACCCCTGAGGAAATCCATACATAGCGGCCTCTGCCCGCCTTCTTATTCAACTTTCGGTCTCAAAGGGACTTCCAAACCCGGCGTTCAAAATGTAGGCGGTGCGTGGCAGTGAAAGACAGATAAAAACAGCAGCAAATAAACTATCTAAAGCTGCATATTTATATGTATATATATATATGTGGATGTATGCATGAGCATATGCATGTATATTTACATTATATATGTATTAGTTATATAGTGTATTATATATATTATATATACATATATATACATACATAATATATGCATGAATGTATGGAAGGAGAATTGCATGAAAAGACGGCGGTGTATGTATGCGTGTAGGTGAAGAGCAGCACCTAAATCAGCATCATAAACATTTAAATATATATATATATATCTCTTTGCTGTTGATTGTTTTACGCATTTCTTTTTCTTTTTCTGCTGCAGGCAGCACTAAAGTAGAAGCAGAGGGTCATCATGAATTCGTCAAAGGAGCAGCAAACTTAGGGCCCCCTCTAAACAGCATAAAGCCTTCACCACAGTCTCCACTGCAAAAACAATCAAAGACACAACCCGTTAAAACTCTTTCTCAGATTAAACACTCAAACCCGCATTTACTTCAATCCTCCAAACATAAACCCAAAATCAAACCCCAAGTACCTAAGGCATCCGAACGCCCTGTAAGACAAACATATATATATATATATATACATATTATATATATATATTTATATATGTATATATGTTTATAAATAATATATATATATATATATATGTATGCATATATGCATAAATAATATACATAGATTTGCTAGATAGTTGTTTATCTATTGATTTATTTGTTTTGCATTTTTGTGTATTCAATCACCTACGTATTTATTTATTTATTTATTTATTTATTTATTTATCTATTTGCTTATATTTATACCGCTAGTTCAAAAGCAAATATGTTGAATAGCAGCGAAGTGAAGACGAAAAAGAGTTGAGAGGGAAGCCAGCATATTATATATATATACAAAATATATTTTTATTTTTTTATATTCACCAAGACAAAGACGAAAAAATAAAATATTTGTCTGTCTTTTTCTGCATAGATGCATTCAATGATTGAATTAAATTTGAAGTACATTTAATTTGTTCAATAAACAAATAAAAAGGCTGCACTCTGTTTCTTATTATTATCTGTTTATATTTATAAACAGATAATATTAAGAAACAGAATATATATAATATATACATATTATATATATATATATATTACAGTACTTGAATTAATATTGCAATAGAAATAAAGATAGAGAATAGCGAATAAACATAAATTCACACATAGCATTATTTTCTGTTCATTTTAATTTTATTTCTTGTACATTTATTTTCTTCTTTTATTTTCTTTTATCTGCATTATCTCTTTTATAGATATTCGGAGTGAAGTCGTCTATGAACTTCGTAAAGTATAATGCAATTATAAATATGTTGTCTCGTCCTCCTCAAACAAAACCCGAAAAAAACTTTTTAAAGAAAGAAGAGTATGGACAGACTCCAAAATATTTAAATGAAGTTAAAGACGAAGTTCAAAAAGAATACGATTTTATACGTTCACTGCGAGATAAACATCAACAGGTACGGAGACATATTATTATTATTTTTTATCTTATTTTGTTAGTGTTATTATTATTTGGTTGTGCTGCTTTTATTAGTATTATAATTATATTGTTTTGCTGCTTTCTCTGCAATTCTCTATCGCACCGAGCAAATGCGTTTCTTGAAATGAAGAAAACAAGATAAAATAAAATAAAATAAAATAAAATAAAATAAAATAAAATAAAATAAAGAGAGAAGTTTGTTTGTTATTTATTGTATGCAGGAAGGAAAAGAAGAAGTGCGTGTTCTATCAGAAGAAGAGAGATTGAGTTTATTAAAAGATTTAAACACAAAATATGATAAAATAAACAAAGAATATCAGCACTTAGCTTTTACAGGGTTAACGGATTCTATTAGCAAAGAAAGAAGAAAAGATTTTTGTGAAGAACAACTCGCTAAACTTGAACGTTATATTGATACACTTAAATCTTCAACTATATATATAATTAGAGATCCCAAGTAAATAGTATTATTAGAAGGTTTATTCATTAAATATTAATTTAAGTCTATTTATTTACTCTACTATTATACTTCTTTTGTTTCAATAAACAAATCAAACATTTATTTATATTAAAGAAATATTTCTCTCAATGTCTGCATGCAACAAACCATCAAACATAAAAATTTTCTTCTTTATTTCAAAGTAAATAAAGATATAAATATATTTATATTTACATAATAAATATATATTTATTCGTTTGCTTTACACAATTTATTTATTTATTTATTTATTTATTTATTTATTTATTAATTTATTTATTTAATTGTTTTGTTTATATATCTATAAAATAACGCTCTTAGACGGAGCGTCTAAAGCAAAACCAGCGAAAAAAGAAAATACAGCAGAGA
>NW_013549519.1:10819-12063 GCF_000499425.1 Eimeria acervulina | reverse complement strand
GCATCACAGGCGGCAGCAGCATCACGGATGGCAGCAGCAGCATCACAGGCGGCAGCAGCATCACAGGCGGCAGCAGCATCACAGGCGGCAGCAGCATCACAGGCGGCGGCAGCATCACGGATGGCGGCAGCAGCATCACAGGCGGCAGCAGCATCACGGATGGCAGCAGCAGCATCACAGGTGGCAGCAGCACGGATGGCAGCAGCAGCATCACAGGCGGCAGCAGCAGCATCACGGATGGCAGCAGCAGCATCACAGGCGGCAGCAGCAGCATCACAGGTGGCAGCAGCACGGATGGCAGCGGCAGCAGCATCAACAACGGCTATGGTAGCAGCAGCACGGATGGCAGCGGCAGCAACATCAACAACGGCTATAGCAGCAGCAATAGCAACAACGGCTATAGCGGCGGCAACATTGATGGCAGCAACAACGTCGATAGCAGCAGCAGCAGCATCAACAACGTCGATGGCAGCAGCAGCATCAACAACAGCTATGGCAGCAGCAACATTGGTGGTGATGGCAGCAGCAGCAGCAGCAGCAGCAGCAACGTCGATGGCAGCAGCAGCATCAACAACGGCTATGGCAGCAGCAACATTGATGGTGATGGCAGCAGCAGCAGCAGCAGCAGCAGCAGCAACGTCGATGGCAGCAACAGCAACGTCGATGGCAGCAACAGCAACGTCGATGACAGCAACAGCAACGTCGACAGCAACAGCAACGTCGACAGCAGCAGCAACGGCAATGACGGCAGCAGCAACGGCAATGACGGCAGCAGCAACGGCAATGACGGCAGCGACAGGATCATCATCAGCGACAACAGCTACACCGGCCTTGGCATTGGCAGCTTCAGCAGCATCGACAGCATCACCAGCATCGGCAGCAGCAGCAGCAGCAGCAGCAGCAGCAGCAGCAGCAGCAGCAGCAGCAGCGACACCAGAAGCCCGATTTGGAGGTGTTGTGCTGCAGGAGATTTAAATTTTGCTGTTGTTGCAGAAGAATGCATTGATGACTGCGGAGAGGCCTTGGGGTGTATGGGCAGCTCAAAAGGCAGAGACAGCGCCGTCTGTATCGAAGTGCCGGAGCTGCAGCAAATTGTAGATGAATACCAAGCAGCAACTTGCATTATGGCTGTACGTCTTTCTAATAAAGTGCTGTTGCTGCTGCTGCTGTTGCTGCTGCTGCCGCTGCTGCTGCTTCTGTGCTGCTGCTACTGGTGCTCCAGCTGCTGCTTCTATCGTTGCTGC
>NW_013549519.1:1757-10719 GCF_000499425.1 Eimeria acervulina | reverse complement strand
GCCGCTGCTGCTGCTTCTGTGCTGCTGCTACTGGTGCTCCAGCTGCTGCTTCTATCGTTGCTGCTGCTGCTGCTTGTATCGCTACGGCTGGTGGCTAGAGGCAATCAAGAGAGAATAGATAGCAATAAAGTCTTAGAACAAACAAACAAAGAAAATATGTTGGTGCATGCGGCGACCTGCATATACACCCCAACTCAACACTGCAGCACAAACCAGCATAAAGCAGAAAAAAGACAAACAACAATAACAAAACAAACAAATAAATATATTAACAGTAGATAAATAACAACTCATTAGTAATATACTTTCACATTAAAGGAGAGACATATAGCCGGGAGAAACAAATATACATAAAGCAACAGACAATCAGAAAGGAGACAGAGACTTAAAAAGAAGAAGTAGCGCTCTGACAAAGAAGAGACAAACCGTGTTGAATTAAAAAGGTTTATGTGCGGTGTATTGATGCAGGAAAATACATGAAAAACCATCTGGCTGTCTCTCCTATCTGAGGTGTACGTACAACTCAAACAGGGGGGATAGATGCAGCAGGTCTGCTGTGGCAGCTGCTGCTGCTGCTGCTGCTGCCGCTCCTGCTGCTGCTGCTGCTGCTGCAATGCCGAGGTGTACATACACCGCAGAGAGGCACAGCGGCCTCCTTCTCCTTTGGCGGTGTTGCGGTGAAGTTGAGAGGCCACAACTGAACTTTAGATGTATTAGGGGGAGAAGTTGCAGCAGCAGCAGCAGCAGCAGCAGCAGCAGCAGCAGCAGCAGCGGCGGCGGCGGCGGCAGCAACAACAGGAGCTGCAGCATGTTCTTCCTTTGTCTCTTTTTCGTCAAGCGGCAGTCTCTGATGTTTCTGGAGACACTTCTGGAGAGGAGACAGCTGCTTGCTGCAGCTAGCTACACACAGTGAGGCGCCTCTAGCGCCCAGCTAGCTGCAGCTAGCTACAGCTAGCTACAGCTAGCCAATGGCTCTCCATCGAAACTGTCTCCTTATCACCGCGTAAACTCCCAGAGTTCAAACAAAACAACAATGATGTCTACCTTCTCTGTGCATGCATGCATGGATGGCTGAGGTGTACATACACCTCAGGGGCAGCGACAGTCGAAGCCCCCTTCCTGACGTTTGTACAGAGGACCCTTTCTTGTCTCCTTTGCGTCAAAGCAGGCTTCGTCAGGTGTATCTGCTGTCTCTGCAGACAGTTGAGAATTCAAGGAGACACCCCAGCCAGCAAGCCCGGTGCCTTTGTGCTGCAGCAGCAATAAACAGAGAGACAGATAGAGGAGAGAAGATCCTTCACAAGTATATTACTGGGATGCAGCTTCATTTTCGTGTAGCTAGCTGTAGCTAGCTGTAGCTAGCTAGCCACTAGTTTCACTTAGCTAGCGGTGACTAGCTGCCGGTCGCTAGCTGTAGCTAGTTGCAATGCAGTGGCTAGGTGTAGCTAGCCAGCTGCATATAGATACAGCTAGCTAGATACAGAAATTTTGCTATCGCTAGCTATCCATATCTAGCTATCTGTATCTAGCTAGCTGTATCTAGCAGTAGCCAGTTGCAAAGCAGTAGCTAGCTATATAAACAGACACCTCAACCCCTACAGCAAGGCTAATATGATATTGCTCGGGTGTATATGGAAATGTAATGACGGCTGTAAAGGGGTTGCAGACAGAGAGTAAGAAAGAAGAGAGAAGAAAGAAGAAAGCAGAGCACTCAAGGCACAGAAATAATGCCTTATTCCTTTAATAGGGTTTGTTTGTTGATATACACCATATGATAGAGATAGAGGCTTCCTCCTAACCACTCAGCAGCAGAGTGTATGTATTGTTTAATCTGCATTGATGAAGCTAAAGCATAGATGCCCCAGCTGTATAAAGAATGGCCTCCTTATAAGGATAGCTAGAGTAATAGAGAGGAGAATTCGTAGTATTAAGAAGTGCCTCCTTATACAGTAGCTCGTTAAAATAATAAAGAAGAGAGGGGTGCGTCATATGTAGAAGGGCCTTTCTATGAATTTAAAGTAATAAAGAGAAGGATAAGTTATCAAGCTTCTCTATGGAGTTGTTCTATGCTTAGAAGGAAGCCAAACAGCTCCTATATAAACCAAGATCAGGCAATACAGTTAAAACAAAAACTCAGTTAGTTTTGTATTGCAGTATTGCAGTAGAAAACAAGGACTAGAATGCAGCGAAGCACCTCTATACACAAACAAATTCATACAAGTGAATTAATGTACTTGTGAAACTCATCAAAATTCTGTATTTTAAATGTATTGCAGTAACAACTTAACGGATGAAAAGAAAGCGATGAAACGTCGATTCAATAGATGCATGCAGGCGTAGCCCCTCTGCTTCTGCACGAATTTGCTCCAGAACAAAAGAAATGAATTTAAATAAAATGCTTCATATAAAGTTCTTTTAGAAGAAAGAGAAAAACAGAGAAATCCGCATGCAGCTACGTTTCAACCGTTGCGGTGTAGCTGGAGGCCCGGAGCCGCACCACCGCCGACTTCTGCTGTGCTTGTTACTGTTTTTTTTCTATATTTTTCTTTTCATTTTTGCCTTTTCCTTGGCCGTGTGAAGAAGTTTATTACTGCTATGTAGCTGCTGCAATGAATACAGCAAAGTTGAGGCCGACACCCGCGTGTACTATGGCGTGGCTCCGCAGGACCGTCGCGATCCTCTTATTTCTCATGATCGGATTTTATTTTTGTGAGTATATTCCTTTACAAAGGATATTATAAATACTAAAAAGATGAAAGTTGAGCAAATTCCCTCTTTCTTTTGCGGTGTGCCGCTTGCTTGCGTTTCAGCTCCTGCCGAGACCGCCGGTGTGAGTATTCTTCTCGAATGGCTGAAGACTTTCGTCGTTTCGCCTCAAATTTTGGTTTATTAAAGACGAAATTCAAATAAAAAGCATTTTAGTTCCCTTCCACTTCTGATCTGAGCAGAAGGCAGAAGAATTGAGATGTTTCCTGTCTGGGAATGTGCAGGTTGAACAGCTGCATTTGAACGCTTGTTGTATGTTGTTGTTTCTTGCGGTTTGAATGTGTTTGCTTTCCTCCTGTCTTCTTCTCTCTTTTACTGTTTGAATGAATACTCTTTTCCTTCTGTTTCCTTTCAGTCTCAAACTCTCCAGAGCCAGCTAGACCAAGAATGTGCAAATATCAGTGCAGAACTCTGCAACGAAGGGGAATTTGAACACTGCATCAATCCTATGGAGTATGCGCGAATAATTCAGGGAGAAACCTCTCAAGATACTTGGTGGTGTTTTTCTGGAATGGACATTCAGAAACGAAATGTAGGGAAGCACTGCGTCAACAATTGCGGCGTTAAAGCAAATTGTAGAGGTGTACCTACATCAAGCCCTTCCCTAGCCATTAACAAAGATAAAGAACTCCGAACAGCCTTATCAAACAACAAAGATACATACTGCAGAGCCTACTACGAACGGGTACGTACAACAGGCAGGCAGCAGCAGCTGCTGCTGTGCTGCTGCTGTTGTGCTGCCGTACTGCTGCTGATCCTGACGTGCCTGGAGCGAAGCAACAGCACCTGCTTCTTCAGATTGTGTGCAGCTTCAGCATTAACTGCATCAGCATCATTCGACTGCAGCAGCAGAAGCAGCAGCATCTGCAACGGCCCGATTAGCAGCAGGAGTTGCGTGGGTGTATTGTAATTTGTTGTTTCTTTTGCTGCAGCTGTCTTCAGTTGCTGCTTCAAGCGCGCTGCAGCTGATACTGGATGCAGAGTGCTTAAAGCAGCATGCAGCATCATGCAAACTAGGAAATACAAGACACTGTCAGCCTGCTGTTGCGCGATTTACTTACGATGAGATGAACGGCAACTGGAGCTTCCGCTGCTACGCTTCGCAGGAGTTAGAGTATAAAAAGACAGACAACGGCTGCGTAGACAGCTGCGGAGACTTTGCTGCATGCTCAGGTGCTGTCGGGGCTTCTGCTGTTTCTATTGACGCAGAGCAGGAGCTCGCGTTGCTCTACTTAAATGTGCAGCCCCAAACATGCAAAATGAATGTAAGAAAAAGTTATATCATTTGCAGCAAGAAACACACAGAGAATACCTTTCAACTGGGCTTGCTGCACCTCCTGCTGCTGCTGCTTGCTGTTGCTGCTGCTGTTGCTGCTGTCGATGGTGCTGCTGCTGTCTGTGGTGCGGCTGATGTAGCTGCTGCCACTGGTATCTCTGCTGCTGCGTCTCTGCTGCTACTGCAACTGCTTCTGCTTCTATCGGGGCTGCTGTTGTATATGCTGCTGCTGCGTCTCTGCTGCTGCAGCTGTCTGGGCTGCTGCTGTATATGCTGCTGCTGCTAACTGTGCTGATGCTGTATACGCGGCTGCTGCTATCTGCGCCGATGCTGTATGTGCTGCTGCTGCTGTCTGTGCTGCTGCTGCATATTCTGCTGCTGTTTGTGCTGCTACTGCTGTTTGTGATGCTGCTGCAGATAAGGAACTGAGCTGCTGAGGAGACAGAAAAAGCACCTGGACTGTAGAGCCGCTGAGGGAGACAACAGCAGCAACTCCCCCCCAGAGTTGCTGCTGTTGTCTCCCTCAGCGGCTCTACCTGCTGCTGCTGCTGCTGCTGCTGCTGCTGCTGCGAAGCCCCTACTTGAGGCTCAGTTGTCTGTACTCCCCAGCAGATATTGCGCAGTTATGCAGCAAACATGTAAAAGAAAATGCAGCAGCAAACAACAATTTCAAAACAAACAAAAACAAAAAAGAAGCAATTGAGCAGCAGCGAACCACCAACTCAAACCCTAAACCCTAGCCTTTTCTTATACTAAACGCAAAACCCTAAACCCTAGCCCATAACCCCAAGCCTAAACCCTAAACCCTAGCCGCTAAAACCAAACCCTAAACCCTAGCCGCTAAAACCAAACCCTAAACCCTAGCCCAAAACCCTAAACCCTAGCCCATAACCCTAAACCCTAAACCCTAAACTTGTAACACCGAACAATGAACGGCGTACTGCGACTCAAGTAACAAAACCACAAACCTTAAACAGCAGACACCTCAAACTGTCTCTAAACCCTTACCATCAAATCGTAAACCCTAAACCCTAAGCATTTATTAATAAACCCTAAACCCTAAGCATTTATTAGTAAACCCTAACTAAACCCTAAACCGCGAGTGCAAAAAGAAATAGAAGGCAAGGTGTTGGTGCGAGTGAGGGAGAGGCGCAGCAACTGTCTCCTTTTGGTGTCTCTTTAAACAATTTGATATTTACCCTAAATTAGGAATAAATCAACAAACAGATAGAAGACAAAAGGAGACAGATAAAGAAAGAGTTAAGAGGAGACAGATAAATAAAGAGACAAAAGGAGACAGATAAATAGAGAGACAAAAAGAGACAGATAAAGAAAGAGTTAAGAGGAGACAGATAAATAAAGACAAAAGGAGACATAAAGAAAGAGTTAAGAGGAGACAGATGAATAAAGACAAAAGGAGACAGATAAAGAAAGAGTTAAGAGGAGACAGATAAAAAAAGACAGAAGGAGACAGGTAAACAAGGAGACAGAAGGAGACAGATAGCGAGACGAAAAAAGACAAAAAAATAGAGAGAGAGAAAAGGAGACAGATAAAAAACAGATAAACAAATAAAGAATAGGAGGCAGATAAATAGAGAGGTAAAAGGAGACAGATAAATAAAGAGACAAAAGGAGACAAAAAGAAACGGAGCAAGCGACGAAGAGAGACAGACAAATAAAGATACAGAAGGAGACAGATAAAGAGAGAGAAGGAGACAGGCAAACGGACAAAAGGAGACAGATAGAGAGATAAAAGGAGACAGATAAAGGAATAGAAGGAGACAGATAAAGGAACACGAGAAGACAGATAAAGAGACAAAAGGAGAAAGACAAAGAGACAAAAGGAGACAGATAAAGAGACAAAAGGGGACAGATACAGAGACAAAAGGAGACAAGAGACAAAAGGAGACAAAAGGAGACAGATAAAGAGACAAAAGGAGACAGATAACGAGACAAAAGGAGACAGATAAAGAGACAGTAGAGGAGGGTAGCTGGCTTCCCCCTTGATTGTTGTGGTGTCTGTGTGCTGTTTAAACCCGAAATATTAATTGCAGATTGTCTCCTTCTCTTTTCTTTTCTTTGTCTCTTTTATTTCGCTGCTGTCTTTGCTGCCTCGACTTTGCACGGAGACACCTCAAGCCCTTAAAAATAATATATCTTTTACATATTATACACAATAATATATAATATATATTATATATATTATGTACTGTTCAATAAATTATAATATCTAAGAGAAACCCTCAAAATTCACCGCTTCACCACGTCGTGCTTCTGTATGGAGAGTAGACTGCAGCAACAGCAGCAGCAGCAGCAGCAGCAGCAGCAGCAGCAGCAATGCCGACGAGAGGGCAGCAGAGCCTTCGGTAGGTAAACCAGCAAATTGTTTGTCTGCTGCTGGCTGCTCTGCTTCTGTCTTTGATGAATAATTCAATGAAAAATAAATGCAGTTTGTTTGTTTTTAATTAATAAATAAATAAAATTATTTATATTCGCTTTCTACTTCCTTTTAACTCGCCCCCAGCTGTCTGTACAGTCCGGTCGGCGCTGCTGCTGCAGCAACAGCTGTTCATTTTTATTTGTTTTTCTTTGATTTTTTCATTGAAATAAATAATTTAATTGTTTATTTTGCTTCTTTTTAACACAGACAAAGCACACAGACACTTCAAACCCCTGCTGAGCTGACCCTGGCCCGCCCCAGGAGCAGCCTCTTGCAGCAGCAGCAGCAGCAGCAGCAGCAGCAGTCTACTCCGCCTCCAGGGAATTATTTAAACCTTTTAAGGGTTCTATGCCCACAATTTCTGAGTTTTTTCTTCACTCATAGAACAAAGAAGGACGGAAACAAGCAGCAGCAGCAGCAGCAGCAACAGCTGCTGCAGCAGCCGCGGTGGTCGGCAGCGGCTGCAGCATCAGGACCAGCAGCAGCAGCAGCAGCAGGAGGGGCATTATCAGCAGCGCTAGACCCAAGCACAGCATCAGCAGCAACAGCAGATCCATCTGCAGCAGCTGCGGCAACAGCAGCAGCAACAGCAGCAGCAGCAGCCGCAGCAGCAGAACAGCAGAAAGGATGGAGGGTATCGTCTCTGTGCCCAATGCCTTCGCCCCTACCTCTTGGGCCCCCTCTCCCCTGTCAAAGCCTCTGGCCTACAGCAGCAGCAGCAGCAGCACACACGGAAGTATGCTTGCAGGGGGGGCTAAGTCTTACATGGGTGTTGCTGCTGAATACATGCAGCAGCAGCAGCAGCGGCTCGGACCAGCAATTACAGGAGACACAGGAGGCAGCAGCACAAGAGCACCCTACAGCTGCTGCTTCTCCCCCTCTCCTCCAGCAGACTTCGATGATGGCAGAGCTGCTGCTACTCCTGCTGCTGCTGCTGCTGCTGCTACTGCTGCTGCTGCCTCGCCAAGTCAATACAAGCTGCAGCAACAACCACATTACGGCACACAGTGGACGACGCTGCAGCAGCAACAGCTCCAGCTGCAGCAGCAGCAGCAACTGTTGCACCTGCAGCACCAGCAGCAGCAGCAGCAGCACCTCGTTCAGAATATAAGGGAGATAAGCCCGCTGCAGCACGAAGCATACGAGTCAAGAGGGCAGCAGCAGCAGCAGCAGCAGCAGTACGAACAGGTGTACGGAGACATCCCGCTGTCAGATCTGCCCAGCCTTGGTGGGGAGACACCAGAGCAGCATACCTTGGAGCAGCAGCAGCAGCAGCAGCAGCAGCAGTCCCTAGGGGTCTCGAATGCAGCTAATGAGGCCCTTTGCCGAGACTCGCTGCAGCTTCATTCCCTCTTTAGCAACTGTGCTGCCAGCAGCAGCAGTCTCTCGGACCAGCAGCAGCAGCAGCAGATGTTGCAGGAGCAGCAGCAGCAGATGTTGCAAGAGCAGCAGCAGCAGATGTTGCAGGAGCAGCAGCAGCAGATGTTGCAGGAGCAGCAGCAGCAGATGTTGCTGCTGCAGCAGCAGCAGATGCTGCAGCAGCAGCAGCAGCAGATGTTGCAGCAGCAGCAGGATTCTGAAGGAGATGATTGTTTGCCCACCGAATTTCTTTGCGAGCCGCGCATAGTTGTAAGGCTGACGAAAATCTGCTGCTGCTGCTGCTGCTGCTGTTCTTGCTGCTGCTGCCGCTTTTGCTGCTGCTGTTGCTTCTAGTACTGCTATTGCGGCTTCCGCTGCTGCTTCTGTTGCTGCTGTTGCGACTTCTATCGCTGCTGCCGATGCTGGTATAACAACAACAACAACAGCAGCAGGTGCAGCAGCAGCAGCAGCAGCAGCAGCTGTTGCTGCTAGTTAGTGTGCACAGTTGACTAGTGCTTGTCTGAGGTGCATGTACACCGCAGGAGAAGGTCGTAGAGATCCCCCGCATTGAAGTTATAGAGAAGGAGACAGAAGTCCCTCAAATATACTTCAAGGAGAAAATCGTAGAAGTGCCGCACATCGTCAAAAAAGAAAAAATTGTCCAAGTGCCCAAATTCATACTTCAGGTCAATTAACTGTCTCCTTTTATCTGCTGTCTCCTTTTATTTGCTGTCTCCTTTTATCTGCTGTCTCCTTTTGTTTGCTGTCTCCTTTTATTTGCTGTCTCCTTTTATTTGCTGTCTCCTTTTGTTTGCTGTCTCCTTTTATTTGCTGTCTCCTTTTATTTGCTGTCTCCTTTTATTTGCTGTCTCCTTTTATCTGTCTCTTCTTTCTATTTGTCTCTGTCTCTATTTACTGTCTCCTTTGATTATGTGTCTCCTTTTATTACCTGTCTCTTCTGTCTATTACTTTGAGCAAAGATATAAATATAAATATATATATATATATATATATTTATTTATATATATTTGTTTACTTGACAGGAAAAGATAATAAAAAAACCCGTTGAAAAGATAATAGAAAAGACAGTTGAAGTGCTGCAGGTGCAGCAGCAAGAGCGG
>NW_013549520.1:12134-13136 GCF_000499425.1 Eimeria acervulina | reverse complement strand
GCGTTGTGTTTGGGATCTTCAAACAACGCATGCCAAACGAATGCCTCCACTCAGCGAAATGTCTTTCGAATGCTCGGCGCCCCCAATAACTGAAATTGCCGCAAATCTCGCATTTAAATTCTTGACCTAAGAAACAAAAGAAGTAGAGTAAATAAAAAAAATAAATGTATAAAATAAATTAAGATGAATAAACTAAATATAGTAAATAAGATAAACAAAATGAAATAAATAAAAAAATAAAAATAAAATATTTAAAGCAGATAAAAAAGCATAGAAATATTTAAAAACGTATTATTACAAAGGGGTTAATAAAACAAGAAAATCATCAAGAGGAGTAGACATTAATAAACATCAGTAAAATTAAATGAAAATAAATAAAAATAAAAAATTAAATTAAATTAAAATCAATCAAATAGAAGAAAAGGAGAAAGAAGAATTAATTCCAATAAATAAAAAGAGAGATGAAAAAGGAGACAAAAAAAAGATATAAGGAAACAAAGAGACAGAAAAGATTTAAAGAAAGATAAAAGAAGAAAGAAAAAATAAGAAAGAAGAGACAAAAGATAAAACAAAAGGAGACAGCAAGAAAGACAAAAGGAGACAGCAAGAAAGACAAAAGGGGACAGAAAAAGAAATAAAAAGAGAGACAAAAGGAGACATAAAAAAAGAGAAGGAAATAAAGGACGAAATAAACAAAGATAGACAAAGAGAAAAATAAAAGAAGAGACAAACAAAGATCAAAAAGGAGACAAACAAAGATCAAAAAGGAGACAAAAAAACAAAAGGAGACAAAAGGAGACACTCACCAAGGCCGTGCAGTTTGTACAGCCAATAGGGGATAGGGCGGCCGTCGAAACCTAAAAACAAAATAAAAATAAATAAAATAAAAATAAATTAATTAATTACAATGAATAAATAAATAAATTAAATAAATAAGAAGAATAAATAAAAATACATATAGGTAATAAATTACAAAATAAAAAAAATAAAGAAAAATAAATA
>NW_013549520.1:6555-12034 GCF_000499425.1 Eimeria acervulina | reverse complement strand
GAATAAATAAAAATACATATAGGTAATAAATTACAAAATAAAAAAAATAAAGAAAAATAAATAAAATAAATAAAAAAGAGACAGAAGATAAATAAAAGACTGAATAAAAAGAAAATAAAAAACAAACAAATTGTAAACTTAAAAAAGCAGAAAAGAAATAAAAAGAAGAAATAAAATAAACACAATAAAGATGAAAGCAGAAGATAAAAGAGAGACAAAAAAGCAAAAAAGGAGACAAAAAATAAACACGAGCGGAGAGACAGAAATGCATAAAAAGAAAAAAATAAAAGAAAGAAGGAGACGAGAAAGAATAAAAGGATGCGAAAGAGAGACAAAACCCTAAACCCTAAACCCTAAACCCTAAACCCTAAAGAAATAGGAAGAAAGAAAAGGAGACAAAATATAAAAAAACAGAAAAACAGACAACTCAGCGAGGAGACAGAGAGGGGAGACATATGAACAGAACACAGACCCTAAACCCTAAACCCTAAACCCTAAACCCTAAACCCTAAACCCTAAACACTTTACCTAGGGGGAGATTAAGAGGGTTATACACGGGGCCTTCGTCTTCCTCCGCTTCACTTTCCTCCTCTGCTGCAGCAGCATCTTCCTCTGCAAAAACACCTAAACCCTAAACCCTAAACCCTAAACCCTAAACCCTAAAACCTAAACCCTAAACCCTAAACCCTAATACCACCTGGCGCCTATAGCCCAAACCTTTCGTTCGAAGCTCTCAAGCCGAAGCCATAAATTAAAAAAAAATTTGATCTAAACCCTAAACCCTAAACCCTAAACCCTAACCGTCTGAGGACTCCTCGTTGTCTTCTTCTAAAGCCTCCTCTGCATTTGTAGATTGTTTCTTCTGGTAGTATGCGATCGTTTGCTGCAACACAAAACCCCAAACCCTAAACCCTAAACCCTAAACCCTAAACCCTAAACCCTGAGCCCTATCTTTATTGCTGCAGATATCATTTTTTCTGGTGTGTGCATGCAGAAGCGAAGGGTTTAATCCTTAGGGTTTAGGGTTTAGAACCTAGGGTTAAAGACTGAGGGATTAGGGTTTAGGGTTTACATTGATTTGAGGTTGCAGCATATCGACAAAATATTTAATAGAGAATTCAAGAGAAGCAATATCTCTGTCTGTCTCCTCTGAGCTTTTAATTATTTCTTCTCTCTTCTCATTTGAAGATGAAGCAGCCTCAAGTAATTTCTTTTTATATGCAGCTGACTGAAGAAGAGAGAAAACGATATACAACAATATATAAATATAAATACATAAATATAAATAATACACAAAAAGAATAATATAAAATATAAAAAGATAAAAAATAATAAGAGAGATTTAAAAATTAAATAAATAAATAAATAAATATATAAATAAAAAATAAAAAGATAAAGAAGAGACAAAAGACAAAGAAGGAATAAAGGAGACAAAGAAGAGACAAAAGGAGACAGAAAAAAAATTAAAAAAACAAATAAAAGATAAAACTTAATCATCAAACACCTACAGATAATAATACTAAAAAAATAAATAAAAGAGAGCAACAGACAAATAAATAAGATGAAGATATAATAACTAAAGGAGACAAACAACAAATAAACAAAAGAAGAGATAATAACTAAAGGAGACAAACAACAAATAAACAAACAAAAGAAGAGATAATAATTAAAAAGGAGACAGCTAAATGCTTTACTTGTTGATAATGAGCTTTAGTATTTGGAGACGCAAATAGGCGATCTGAAAGGAGACAGTACAGTTCGAGCTTATGTGTCTCTGTCTCCCAGCCTCTAATTTGTTTGTCTTTAAACAAACGATTAAACTCAGCAGATATTGTCTCCTCGACCTATGCATAAACAAAACAAATAACAGAGACATTTAATTTTAATATCTTTTTCTATGCTTCTTTTGTGTTTTCTTTTTCTTGCAGTGTATACACCGCAAGACAAATAGATTAAAAGATAATATTAATAGAGAATGCAGGATAAAGAATAATATAATATAAGACAAACAAGATTTAAAACAAAGACAAAAGGAGACAGAAGGAGACACCGAAGATTGTAATTGAAACCCGAAAATAAATAAATTAAAAATAAATTAAAAATATAATTGTATATAAATAGATATAAACGCATGTACATATCTAAATAGAATATATACATTTATATAAACATATACACATATACATATACATATATATATATATATATAAAGAAATAAAAAAGAAAAGCAAATAGACAATAAATACCTTGTCTGCATCAGCGAAGGGGTTTGCTCTGAAGAAGAAATCTTTTAAATATTCAGCAAGACGAAGAAGAAAATCTCTATAATCTTTTTGTTTATATTTTAGGTGTCTCGGCACCCCAGAGAAATCTCCTAGTAAACGAATAAAAGATAAATAATCAAACATTGTCTCTTCATTCTCAGCTAATAGCGATGCAGCTCTTTCTTTTAATGCTTCTTCGCTTAAACCTTTCTTACGTAGACGAGATAACTGCAATACAAACAAACAAACAAATTTATTTATTTATTTATTTATTTATTTGTTTGTTTGTTTGTTTGTTTAGTTATATCAGTAAATATATTTATTTAAATGTATACATGCTGTTAGAAAGAGAAAACATAAAAAAATGCAGAGAGAGAGCCAGAGAGAATCAAAATAACAAAATGATAATCAAATAATAATCAAATTAATAAAATAATAATAATAACAATAATAACAATAACAATAGTAATAGTAATAGTAATAATAATAAATAATAATGATATAAATAACAAAAACAAGAAGATAAAGATTCATAGTAAAACAATAAAACTTGTTTCTTTTTCTGTTGTTTCTTTAGGAGAGTATTCTACAATCTTTATAATAATAATAATAATATTATTATTACTATATTATAATATTATAATAATATTATTATAACTATTACTATTATAAAAGATAAAGAATAAAAGAATAAAGACTTACTTCTTTTTCTGTCGACTCTTTAGCAAAATGTCTTTGAATTTTTTTCAAATTGCAAAACGAAGAAAAAAAATCGTCGAGAGACAAACGGCGGCCAAAGTCTTCGCTAGTAGTAAATACAGCATCTAGGTAGGGGGTCTGATTAAATAAATAAATAAATAAATAAATAAATAAATAAATAAATAAATAAATATGTGTGTATGATTAATAGTGATTGTAGTAATAGGGTGGGACTAAATATGTTAGAGAGAGATAAAAGAAGAAAAACATAACAATATTATAAATATAAATATAAATATAAATATAAATATAAATATAAATATAAATATAAATATAAATATAAACAACATTAAGAGACTGCTCAAAGAAGAAAGTAAAAAAAAAGAAAACAGAGACAAACAAAGAAACCCTTAGCTTTCCAACTTCCCTTAACTTAGGGTTTAGGGTCTATTAGGGTTTAGGGTTTAGGGTTTATTAGGGCTTAGGGTTTAAATTAATAAGAATGTTTAGGCCATATGATTAAAGCTGTTTAAACGTTAGGGTTTACAAGGGTTAATATTAGGGTTTAGGGTTTATAAAGGTTTAGAATATTAGGGTTTACAAGGCTTAGTATTAGGGTTTAGGGTTTACAAAGGTTAATATTAGGGTTTATACGGGTTTATAAGGGCTTACAATAAGGGTTTACAATAAGGGTTTACAATAATTGTTTATAAGGGTTTACAATAAGGGTTGATAATAAGGGTTTCTAAGGGTTTATTAGGGTTTATAAGGGTTTATTAGGGTTTATTAGGGTTTAGGGTTTGTGAGGGTTTACATCTAGGTATTCCTGAAGTATCTCTTGCGTAGAAGGCGGTGTATAGGGGACATTCTCTTCTTGAGGTTGAGTCAGCTGTCTCCTTTTATGCAGGCTTCGAATATCTTTTAATCTTTCATAGAAGTTTGTCCAAACATCATTGCTGCTGCTGCTGCTGCTGCTGCTGCTGCTGCGCTTGGGGTGTCTCTTACCCCCTAGAAAGAGCGTCTCCTCCATTTTTGCTTCATCTTTATCATTATATAAATTAATAATTAACTCTGCTTGCTGCTGAAGCCGAGTAAGACAATCGGAGACAGCTAGCTGAAGCTTTAGAGACTCTTTTCTCTTTCGTTCGCTCTTTCTTTTCGGCTTATAAGATAAAGGAGCTAGCTGCTGCTGCTGCTGCTCTTCTTCTTCTTCTCCTTCTATTGCTTGTTGCTGCAGCAGCAGCTGTGCTGCTACCTCTTCTAATTTTTCTGTCTCTTCATGCGCACCGCGAAGTAACTCTAAAACAGAGCTAGCCATCCTCCTTATTATTTATTTATTTATTTATTTATTTACTTTAAAATAAATATTTATTTATTCTTGTCTTTCTTTCGCTGCGGGTTGTCTTTGCTTGTTTGTTTATTATTCTTTGTTATTACTTCTGCACCTCCTTTCTTTGTTTCTTTCTTTGGTTGTTTATTTGTTTATCTGTTTGTTTATTTATCTGTTTGTTTATTTGTTTATTTAGGGTTCATTCACATTTACTGCTTTTTATTATTTTTTATCCTTTTGATATCTTATACTTGTTCTTTCGCTTGGAGTTGAGGTGTCTATACACCTCAGCTAAGGCCCCTCTTGAGAGAAATAATTGAAGAAAGACGAATGGAGTAAATCCAACGTAAATAAAGAATAAAGAAGGAGAGAAAAGGCAAAGAAAAAAGCAAAAAAAGAATAAACTATAGACGGCCAAGAAGAGATGAGAAAAGATGTATAAATGTTTTTCTAATCGATAAATAAGCAAAGAAATACAAAGAAAAACAAAAAAGAAATATAAATAATTATATTTTAACCCTAAAAACAACAAAAATCATACAAACAAGCAAACAAATACAAATAATAATAAGAGAGCTGCGCATACACCTGAAGAACCAACTCGCTGCTGCTGCTGCTGCTGCTGCCGCTGCTGCTGCTGCTGCTCTTCTTGCGTTTAGAATTAAAATAAATACCCCTCAACTGCAATTTTATTTATTTCTCTTCTTTCCTCTCCAAAAGATATGCATGCATGCATGCATGCAAACAGCAGCAGGAGCAGCAGGAGCAGCAACAGACTGCATGCAGCAGCAGCAGCCTTTCCTTAGCAGCAGCAGCAGCAGCTGCTGCTGCTGCAGCCCCATGTATGAATTACATTGTTGATTGATTTGTTTATTTTCTTCTTTTTCTTTTTTTATGTTTGTTTATTACTCTAAAGAAGCTCCAGAGACACCGCCAGAAGAAGACTCTCGTCCTCTCTCTCTATCGTATCATACGCTAGGGAGAGCAGAAATAAACCCCCCTCTGTTTAAGGGTTTAGGGTTTAGGGTTTAGGGTTTAGGGTTTAGAATGGTCTTTATAGACAGTGAAGGCCTACCCCTCTGTATTTGAGGTGTCGATACACCTGAACGCATCTCTTTAGAGTTGGTGCTCTGTTATATCGATAGATAAAACAGCAGAATATATATATATATATATATATATATAT
>NW_013549520.1:5961-6455 GCF_000499425.1 Eimeria acervulina | reverse complement strand
ATATATATATATATATATATATATATCTGTATATATACCTATCTATATTATATATATAAACTATATAGATATATCTGCATATATATAGATATATAGATATATATATATATCTAAGTGTGTATGTATATATATATATATATATCCTGCTGTTCTATCTATATATATATAAATTTGTATAGATTGGTTTATATATATGTAGTTGAGGTGTATGTACAGCTGAAGATGTCTTCTCCATCATATTTTAATTTTTTTAGGTGCTGCCCCTTTTTGTCTCGTCATAAATCTGCAGCTCTCGAAGCTCTTCTTCCTTTTTCTCGTCTTTGTCCTGTTGTTTCTCAAACTCTTACTAAAGCTTTCGTTCATAATAGTCATAATGCTGCTGCTGCTGCTAACGCTGCTGCTGCTGCTGCTGCTAACGCTGACGCCGCAGCAACAGCACACCCAAAAGTAGCACAAGGAGGTAGCACAAAACAGCAACAGCAGCAACAGCTGCA
>NW_013549520.1:0-5861 GCF_000499425.1 Eimeria acervulina | reverse complement strand
CAGCAGCAGCAGCAGCAGCAGCAGCAGCAGCAGCAGAAGAGACTGCCTGAGGGTTTTTATTCTGCTTTAGCTGACGCCAAGTTGGAGCAACTCCGCAACGAGGGGAGGTGAGGAGACAGCAGAAAGAGCTGCTGCAGTTTATTTTGTCTGTCTCCTTTTTGCTTTTTGTCTCTTTTTTTGTCTCCTTACCGGCGAAAGGACACCTCCCCTTTGTTTTTTATTTATTTTTTTTAAAATTGTTTTATCTGTCTTATCTATTTTATTTTATTTAGTTATTGTCTCTCTTCTTTGTTATGCCATAGGCTTGCTTACTTTATTTATTTATTTATTTATTTTATTTATTTGTTTATTTGTTCTTTAATTTATTTGTTTTGTTTGTGGGTGTCTCCTCGTTGTCTCTTTTTCGTTTGTATTTCCCTCTAAGTCGATTTATATTTATAAAACATTTTTTATTTTTTATTTTTTCTTTCATCTTAGCATTCTCATGTTGTGGGGTGTGGGGTGTATATGGAGGTGTTGTGGGGTGTGGGGTGTATATGGAGGTGTTGTGGGGTGTGGGGTGTACATGCAGGTATCGGGTATTTGCAACATTAAAAAGAGAAAGGGGTTGTCTTCCTTCTGCTTTATTTCACGGAGTAAAAGGAGAAAAACAAAGAGTAACAGTTTGGTGTTCAAATGATTACTTAGGCATGAGCCAGCACCCCGTTGTACTAGAGGTAGCCCTAAACCCTAAACCCTAAACCCTAAACCCTAAACCCTAACTTCTAAATCCTAAAAGACCTAGATCTTAAAAGAGCCCTAACACCATCACTTTCTTACAGGGCATTATCATGAGGGTTTATGAGGTAATAAATTGATAAAAGGGGTTTAATAAAAGGATGCTTTCAGTTGAATTAGGGTTTAGGGTTTAGGGTTTAGGAGGATTTGAGGGTCTGCACAGGCGGCGAAGAAAGCTTTAGAAGAGAGCGGCGCTGGGAGTGGAGGGACGCGAAATATATCGGGGACGAACATCTATCATGACGAACTCGAACGAGAAATTGCAGAGTGGTTAGAAGAGGGTTTAGGGTTTAGGGTTGAGGGTTTAGGGTTTAGGGTTTAGGGTTGAGGGTTTAGGGTTTAAGGTTTAGGGTCTAGGGTTTTAGGGTTTTGGGTTTAGTGTTTAAAGTTGAAGGTCTAGACTTGTTTAGGGTTTCGGGTTTAGGGTTTAGGGTTTAGGGTTAATAAGAATTAAGAAGGGTTTAGGGTTTATAGATGGAGATGAGAAGAAGTACGTTAATGTTTGTTTGTTTGTTTGTTTGTTTGTTTGTTTGTTTGTTTGTAGGCATGGGAAGGAAGCAGCATTATTATTTACTTCAGGATTTGTCGCTAATGAAGCTGCTTTATCTGCTTTGTCTGCGGTGTATCCTGGGCTCTTATATTTTTCTGATAAAGACAACCATGCCTCTTTAATTGCGGGGATGTCTAGCAGCAAAGCAGAGAAAAGAATATTTAAACATAATGATATGCAGCATTTGCGATCCCTCTTAGAACAAGATGCTGAGACAACTCCTCCATCTCCTACTGCTGCTGCTGCTTCTGCTGCTGCTGCAGCTCCTGTTCCTGCTGCAGCAGCAGCATCAGCTGCTGCTGCTGCTGCTGCTGCTGCTGGGGGTGGGGGTGCTCGTCCTAAGGTGATAGTATTAGAAAGCATTTACTCTATGGATGGGTCTCTAGCCCCTCTGCAGCAAGCATGCGCATTAGCAAAAGAATTTAACTGTCTCCTTTATGTAGATGAAGTGCATGCAGTTGGTTTGTATGGAGAGAACGGCTCAGGGGTCGCGCATCATCTCGGCGTCTCCTCGCAAGTTAATCTTATCAACGGTGAGTCTTATTCTGTCTCCTCATGCTTCATATCTGTCTCCTTCTGCTTCATATCTGTCTTCTTCTGCTTCATATCTGTCTCCTCCTGCTTTATATCTGTCTCCTTTTGCTTCATATCTGTCCCCTTATGTTTTATATCTGTCTTCTTCTGCTTTAGATCTGTCTCCTTGTGCTTTAGATCTGTCTCCTCCTGCATTCGATCTGTCTCCTTTTGCTTCATATCTGTCTCCTTCTGCTTTAGATCTGTCTCCGTCTGCTTTATATCTGTCTCCATTTGTTTTGTCTGTCTCCTTATGTTTTATATCTGTCTCCTTTTGTTTTATCTGTCTCCTTTTGTTCAATAAGTCTGCGTTTCTTTTATCTTTCTCTCTCTTATATAATTTTGTTTGCTCTCCTTTTGTCTCCTTTTGTCTCCTTTCTTTCTGTCTCCTCTTGAATTTACTCTGTTTTATTCTTCTCTGTTTTATTCTTAATTTAATTTAATTTAATTTAATGTAATTTAATTTATTTTTATTTTATTTGTAGGTACACTTGCAAAGGCTGTCGGTGTCTTTGGGGGTTATGTCGCCGGAGACAAAAACCTCATCGACTGCATTCGCTCTTGCGCAAGTATATTTGATAAACTCTTTTAACTCTTTAAACTCTTTAAACGTTTTAAGCACTTTTTAATCCATTTAAAGGGTCCATTAGGGCTTATTATGGGGGTTTAGGGTTTATAAGTGTTTAATAGGGTTTAGGGTTTAGGGTTTAGGGTTTATATGGGTTTATTAGGGTCTATTAGGGTTTTAAAGGGTTTTCAAGGGTTTACTAGGGTTTATAGGGGTTTATTAGGGTTTATAAGTGTCTATTAGGGTTTGTTAGGGTTTAGGGTTTAGGGTTTATAAGGGTTTATAATGAAGGTTTGATGCTGTTTCTTCAGGGGGTTTTATCTTCACCTCTTCGCTGCCTCCGACAGTCACTGCAGCGGCAGCAGCCTCAATAAAATATCTTAAACGATCGAGGTAAATTGTGTCTCCTTTTGTCTCCTTTTGTCTTCCTCATTTGTCTTCTTCTTTTTGTCTCCTCCTATCTCCTTCTGTCCTCTTCTTTTTGTCTCCTTTTGTCTCCTTTTGTCTTCTTTTTGTCTCCTTTTGTCTTCTTCTTTCTGTCTCCTTTTGTCTCCTTTTGTCTCCTTTTGTTTCATTTTCTCTCCCTTCTCTTTGTCTCTTTTTTGTCTCCTTTTTGTCTCTTTCTCTGTCTCCTTCTGTTTCCTTTTGTCTTCTTCCTTCTGTCTCCTTTTGTCTTCTACTTGTTGTCTCCTCTTTGTATTTATTTCTTATTTTTGTCTCCTTTTGTCTCTGTACTGTGCTTTTTTAATTTTGTTTTTGTCTCTCGTCGTTGTCTCTGCTGCTCTCCGTTATGCTGCGTCTTCGTTTGCTGTTGCTGCTGCTGCTGCACTTGTTGCTGCACTGGCTGCTGCTGCACTTGCTGCTGCTGCACTTGCTGCTGCTGCACTTGTTGTTGCTGTTGCTGCTGCTGGACTTGTTGCTGGTGGTGTTAATTGTTGCAGCATTATCTGAGAGTTTTGCTGCTGTATGTTTGTTGTCTGTTGCATGCATTGCATGCACTGGGGTGTATATACACCGCAGCAAAGAGCGTTGGCTGCAGCAGGTGCGATCTAGCCAGCTGAAGCTGCTGCTGCTGCAGCGAGACCTGCCTCTTATATTTAATTCTTCTCATATTATCCCCCTTCTCGTTGGAGACCCCAAGAAGTGCAAAGCAGCAACAGATATGCTTCTTAATGAATATCATGTAATGCTGCTGCTGCTGCTCCTGCTCCTGCTCCTGCTGCTGCTGCTCCTGCTGCTGCTCCTGCTGCTGCTGCTCCTGCTGCTTCTGCTGCTGCTCCTGCTCCTGTTGGTGCTACTGCTGTTGCTGCTTCTGCTGCTGCTCCTGTTGCTGCTGTTGTTTATGGTGCTCCTCCTGCTGCTTCTGCTGCTGCTGCTCCTCCCGCTGCTTCTCTTGCTGCTGCCCTTTTTGCTACTTCTGCTGTTCCTTAATGGGTGTAATATGCTGCTACTGTTCTTGCTGCTGCTGCTGCTGCTGCTGTTCAGGTGTACATACAGCCGATTAACTACCCCACAGTGCCTAGAGGAGAAGAGCGTCTGCGCATTACTCCGTCTCCGTTTCATACAGAAGAAGATATTATGCATTTAGTCGAAGCTCTAACAGACATTTGGAGACGATTAGAGCTGCCTTCTGCTGCAGATTGCATGCAGAGAGGCATCTGCCTCAACAGACACGGGAAACAGCAGCAGCAACTACTCAACTTGCTGCAGCAGCAGCAGCAGTTCGTTCAGCACCAAGCTGCAGCCAACAGCAGTAGCAGCAGCAAAAGCAGCAGCAAAAATAATGCTCAGATGTGTCCGTTCGGAGCAGCAGAAACAGCAGAATGGCAGCGACAGGCTGCTGCAGCAACAGCAGCAGCAAACTCCTCTGCTGCTGCTGCTCCTGCAGCAGCAGCAGCAAATATAACGGATACAGAGCAGCAGCATCACCAGCAGAACAACATAAGCAACTGGCACGAAGCGCTGCAGCAGCAGCTGCTGCAACAGCAGCTGCTGCAGCAGCAGCTCATGTGCACACAGTTTTTCTTCTCTAATAACTCAACATCCCCCAGCTTCTCAGGTACCTCAAACAAAGCTGCTGCTGCTGCTGCAGCAGCTGCTGCTGCAAGTGCTGCAGCAGCGGCAGGAGGAGGAAGCACACACTGAAGAGGCTGCGCCCAATCAAGAAGACAAAGCTGCAGCAGCTACAGCAACAGCAGCAGCAGCTGCTGCTGCTGCACCGACAAGTGCAGCAACAATGGTTACATCAACAGCAACGGCAGCAAAAGCAGTAGCAGCAGCAGCAGCTGCTGCTGCTATTGGTGCAAGAAAAGGCAGCAGCGGCAACAGCAGCAGCAGCAGGAGCAGCAGGAGCAGCAGCAGGAGCAGCAGGAGCAGCAGCACGAGCAAGAGCAGCACGAGCAGCAGCAGCACCAGCACCACCGGCAGCAGCACCAGCACCACCGGCAGCACCAGCACCACCGGCAGCAGCAGCAGCAGCAACTGCAGCAGCAGCAGCAGCAACTGCAGCAGCAGCAGCAGCAACTGCAGCAACAGCTGCAGCAGCAGCAGCAGCAGCTTTGAGAGGATTTGGGTCTACGAAGGCAACGTGTCTCAAGAGAGACAATTTGTAGGTGCATGTACACCTCAGCATGCGTCTGCATGCAGTTTGAAAAACCTTCCGTTTAAATGCCTCGAGGCGTTTGCTTCATTCACAGTGCCTAGGGTTTAGGGTTTAGGGTTTAGGGTTTAGACGAAGTTTGTTTCTTCAGCTCCTTTGCTTTATGTCTCTGCTTTAGTATTGAGATAGAGTAATGCATATATAAATAAAGAAGCAATAAATAATAAATAACAAATAATAGATAAATAAATGTTTATTAGTTAATCTCCTCTGTCTGCAATTAAGCTGTTAAAGAAACAAATAAATAAATAATAGACAGTAAACAAATAAATAAATATTTATTAAATAATATTTATTTATTTTTCTGCATTTGTGTGGCGCTCGGCGATCCAAAAAAAACAAAAAAAAACAACTCGAAAATCCACCGCACAAATTATGCAACATATAATATATATATATGTAAATGTATATATGCATGTATATATAAATGTATATATAAATGTATATATAAATGTATATATATATATTATATAAATGTATATATATATATTATATAAATGTATATATATATAAAGAAAGAGATGTATATATATATACATATGTATATACATATATATATGTATATATGTATATATGTATATATATACATATGTATATATATAGAGGGAGCAGAGATATATATATATATATATAATATATATATTTAGTTGTTGATTGATACATGTATAAAGCGACAGTACACTCACACCCACGTATGTATATATATCTATATAAACACCAGAAGCTTATATATA
>NW_013549521.1:3972-13520 GCF_000499425.1 Eimeria acervulina | reverse complement strand
ATGATTTTTATACAATATACGCATATATGTTCCCCATATATATATATATATATATATATATAGAGAGAGAGAGAGAGAGAGAGAGAGAGAGCGCTGCCCATACAAATGCGATCTGCATGCATGCAAGCGGTGCAGACACACACCGAAGGGACCTCTTCCATGCAAGCGACAAAAAGAAGAGGAGCCACCAGCTGCTGCTGCTGCAGCAGCATCAGCTGTATGCATATTGTAAACATAATACACAATATACCCACTCCCGTGCAAGCATCAAATGCATGCACAGCAATAAACAGACAAAACAGAAATACAAACGAAGGGCTACTGGTGCTAACATCATCCATACAAATAAATAAATAAATATATATATATATATGTATATTTATCTACATTGCTACCTACACCTGGTGCTGCTGCTGCAGCAAATACACTCAACCCCCTACTGGCTGCCCCTTAGCAATTGTTGGCGCCGAAGCGCCTTGCATGCATCTGCGGTGTATCCTCAGCTACAGCATACAACAAATATAATATATATTAATATAACAACACAATAATTATTAATATAACGAGATACTAATTAATATAACAAAATAATTATCAATATAACAACGCTATAAACAAAACAGCCTAAGACCCCCTAACCCCAACTCTCTCTAAAACCCTATGAGCGATATACATACATACATATATATATATATTTATTTATTTATTTATATTTATATATTTATCCCTTTCGGGTATACAGACAGCTCTGAGGTCGGTGAGCACAAGTACAAGACGAAGAGCAGCTGGAGCATTAAAAATAATTAAAAACGTAACGAAACAAAGACAAGCAGAATCCACACCCGCAGCAACTCACCACAGAATATCTGTGGGTCTTCTCTAATGAGGCCGGGAACGAACCCGCAGACGCTGAGCTCTGCTTGTAGCTGCTCAGGCTGATGGACGCCTCAAGGAGATCCCCATAGACATCCGTGTGGGGAGCCCCAAGGGTTATGTATTGCTCTATATAGATAGAGAGGTGAAAACCCTATTAAAACACCTTTGTTGTTTGCTTTTAGCAGCAATAACAACAATTTTAATAACAAATCATAAGACGCAGAACGTTCAGGTGTATGGATGTATGTATACATGCATACATGTACACATGTATACTCATCCATACACCCTACACATACTACATACATATATATTATACACACTTATGGTGTATATGTACATGCATGCAGTATATGAGAAATTGTCTGCGTTTATTGTTTAGGGTTATACCCAATGGGTCGTAAAGGAAACACCGAGAGCTCTCGGCGTCCTACACGGATGTGACCTGCCCATACACCCCAAATTCAGCTCCAGCACCCCACAATGTGCACCGCGGAACGGGGAGACGGCCGATCCCAGCCCCACTCCCGCAGCCCCGCCAAGACACCTGCTGCTGTTGCTGCTGCTGCTGTTGCTGCATGCAATAGGCTAAGTATTGCTAATTTATTAATCAATTGTTTTATATTATTATTTTGATATAATAATAGATATTTTATTACTATTAAATGCATGCTAGTTGCAGCCGAAGGGGCGGCAACGATGCGCTGCAGGTCTTGGGGGGAGCTGCGCAGACACCTGAGGAGAGCAGCAGCGGTGTAGATTGTTTGAATACGTTTATTTTTTGATGTGTATCGGAATATTAAATAAAAGTAATAATAAATAATAAAATAAAACAATTTCTCCCTTCTATCTACGTACAAGCATGCATAGTAACGCCCATCACTAGCAGACATGGTTGGTGTAGGCCTCCCTCTGACTCTTTTTATACACTCTGTGCCGCCGCAGCAGCAGCTTCTGCTGCTACTGCGTTGCTGTTGTGCTGCTGCTGCTTTGCTGCTGCAGTGCTGTTGCTGCAGCAGGCACCCCTGCTGTATGTACACCTGATAGAAGAGCAGCACAAACCTTTTGCGGCCCTGCAGCAACTTGCGCTTGCATACAGACACCCCAATTCCTCTCTCCGATATCCCTTTGCAACTTCCAGCTAAAGAAAAACCTCAAAAAGCATTCATGCATGCATGCATGCATGCGTGTGTGCATGCGTGTATGCATGAGCAGCAGCTGAGTTCTGCTGCTGCTGCAGCAGAGCATAGGATGATTCTGCCTACAATTTTAGTGAGTAAACAGACTGGCAGCAGCAGCAGCAGCAGCGCAGCAGCAGCAGCAGCAACAGCAGCAGCAGCAACAGAAGCCAGCCCCAGCGCTGATAGCTCAGTTGGGAGAGCGTTAGACTGAAGATCTAAAGGTCCCTGGTTCGATCCCGGGTCAGCGCGTTTTAATGTAAATAAACAAAAATAAATAAAGTAGTATAGCAGCTTTTTAATTTAAAAACAAAATATTATAACTAACCTTCATTATCACGAAAAGAAAGAAGAAGAGGGGCGTGTGCTGCTGCTAGCCAGACAGAGGAGACAGCTGCAGCAGCAGCAGCACCTCATGCTGCTGCAATTAGCAGCAGCAGCATCAGCTGATGCTGCTGTAACTAGCAGCAGCAGCAGCAGCTGTTGCTGCTATAACGTAGCAACAGCAGATGGTGCTGCTGCTAGTTCCCCTGTCCCTCTGTGCAGCGGCAACTGCTGCTGCTGCTTCTTCTCTCTCTTCGAACAGCAGCAGCAATACCAGCCTCTACTACCGCTGCTGCTGCTGCTGCAGAGAAGCAAAAGGAGACACCTGAGAGGCAGCAACTCCTTCTGGTGTTTGCAGATTAATTAATAAATTTCTACTCGCTCCAGGGACATACAACAACAAAATAAAAGGCCTCATTATATATATATGTATATATATATATATATATACATATATGCATATATACATACATCTATATATGTATACAGATATATAGAGATAGATATATAGATGTAGATAGATCGATATAGATACAGCCATACACTCATATATGTATATATATACATATACATATATATATATCTACATATATATATATATATATATATATATACGTATGGATATATAGGCATAGATATAAAGCCTAAACGGAAGTAATAACACAAACAGCGACTAAACAAAGACAAACAACAACAAACAAAAGTGCAGCAAATCGATCAACGCGAAAGAGATGCGGAGACCCAGTAAAGACGCAGAGACGCGTCCCTGTAGCAGCAGCAGCAGTAGCAGCAGCAGCAGCAGCAGCAGCAGGAAAAAACAGCAGGAGCAAAAGCAGCAGCAGGAATAGCAGCAGCAGCAACAGGCACACAACACCAGCAGCAACAACAGGATCAGTAGCAGCAACGAGAACAAGACCAGCAGCAGCAACAGCAACAGCACCGGCAAACGCAACAGCAGCAGCAGCAGCTAAAGCACCAGGGACAGCGGCACCGGCAGCAGCTGTAGCAGCTCCAAGCTACAGCAGGAAGGAAGCAGCAGCAGCAGAAGCAGAGACAACAGGAGGATCAGCAGCAGCGGCGAGGTTTGCAAGGCAGCAGAAGCGGAGAGTCGCTGCCTATACACCCCAGCTCATCCACACGTTTCAGCTTGCTTACTAGTTGCTGCTGCTGCGCTGCAGCAGCAGCAACTAGCAGCAACACTCAAATCATAAATAAACCGAGCAGCAGCATATTCGTGAATGTCAGCAGACCAGCAGCAGCAACAGCGGCAACAGCAGCAACTGCAGCTATGGGAGCAACAGCAGCAACAGCAGCAACAGCATCAGCACCGGCACTAGCGCCAGCAGCAGCAGCAGCACTAGAATAAGTAGCAGGAGCAGCGTAAGCAGCAGCATCAGCATAAGCAGCAGCAGCAGCACTAGCATAAGCAGCAGCAGCAGTTCTCAGCGGCTATCTCTGCTGCAGCTATTCGATTCATAGAGCGTGTGGGGCCCCCAGGGATAATCTTATATTTTTATTTTGTCTTTCTTTGCTGTTACCTCTTCTTCTGAATGCCTGCAGCTGCTGCTAGGGTCGGTTAGTTTGTCGCTGCTGCTGCTGCTGTTGCTGCTGGTGCTGCTGCTGCTGCTGCTGTTGCTGCTGCTGGCTTCCAGTGTTGTGCTGCTCTAGTATATTTTCTTTATCTACCTGTGTATAATAATAAACAAACAAATTAATTGTATTGGGATGCATGCAGCAGAGAAAACTGCTGCTAAGACGACCACAGAACCACTGGTGCGGCAGAGCCTGCAGGCGCGGCGCCTCTGCTGCTGCTGCTGCTGCTGCTGCTGCTGCTAGTATCGATACGCTCTTTTCCTTTTGCTGCTATTATTAACTACTATTGAAACAAAAAGAAGAGCTTAAAAACTATTTAAATAAAACCTCTAATAGAACGGAAGACTAAGCAAACGCCATCAGCGCCTGAAACTACAGCTTCTGCAGCAGCTACTCTTGCTGCTGCTGCTGCTGCTGCTGCTGCTGCTCTTGCTGCTGCTGCTGCTGCTGCTGCTGCATGAGACCCGTAGTGTTTTGCTCCATATTAGGGGTAGAACAGAGGAGAACTGGAGGCAGCAAAACAATTTGCTGATTTACTGCAAACACTAACAGCACAGCAGCAGCAGAGACGTGCAGCTGCGCTGGGCTCATCGAGGTGGCAGCCCAGCAGCAGCAGCAGCAGCAGCAGCAACAAATTTGCTTCTTTCAGAAATGTAAAGGCATCAGCAACGCAGCCATGGAGTCCGCAGCAGCGGCAATACCCCCGCAGAGCGGGGAGGCAACAGACCTCCCTGAGGAGCAGCAGCAGCAGCAAGATGAAGAGAAGCAGCAGCAGCAGCAGCAGGATGAGCAGCAGCTGCAAGACCACCAGCAGCAGCAGCGGGATCAGGAGGAGCATCAGGATCAACAGGCGCAGGAGCAGCCGCAGCAGCAGCAGCTGCAGCAGGATGAGCAGCAGCACCAGCACGACCAGCAGCATCAGGATGGATCGCAGCAGCAGCAGCAGCAGCACCAGCAGCAGCACCAGCAGCAACATATTGTGGGTGCAGCTCTCAGTGCATTGCGTACTCTGCGTAGCCAACGAAGCGTCAAATTTGAGGGTGGGCTGTTCCGCTTGAGCAGCAACAACAACAGCAGCAGCAACAGCAGCAGCAGCAGCAGCAGCAGCAGCAAGGGGGTTGCCGGGTCTGCGAATGCACCACTGATACGCGCAGCAACAGGCCGTCTGCAGACTGTGGGGTCTCGGGTGTATACGGAGGTCCCGAAGCCAAACCCTAAAGTATTAGATGCTGCTCTCCACTCTATGGAGTCGTCTGCTTTCTATAGAAAACCACCTGCTAAACAAAACACTCAAAACATTAACAAAGACTCTGTAAGATCAAATGGGCTAGGGTTTAGGGTTTAGGGTTTAGGGTTTATGGTTGGGGCTTAGGGTTTAGGGTAGGAGGTTTAGGGTTTAGGGTTTAGGGTTTAGAGCTGGCTGCGGCTAAGCTAATGAACAGTTGCTGTTAGAAATGCGGAGAGTGCTGTCTCCCTAGGGCGTCGCTCCTTCCTTGTTGTTGCTGCTGCTGTTGCTGCTTCTGCTGCTGTTGCTGCTGCTGCTGCTCTAGCTGGTGCTGCTGTAGCTGCTGCTGCTGTTGCTGTCCCAGTGGCTGCTTTTATCACCATTGCTGCTGCAGATGTCTGCCTCACGCTGCAGATTTGATGTCTCACTGTTTACCCCCTCCCTGTTCTTGCTGCTGCTGCTGCTGCTGCTGCTGCTGCTGCTGCTGCGGGTGTACAGACACCGCAAGATGCAACTTCGAAGGACTTGAGCGGCTTCTACCAAAAACTTTTGGGGGAAGACTGGGAGGAGCAGCTGCAGCAAATGGAGTCGCAGGAACTTGACGATGTCTTTTCAGGTGAGCTACGCGCTGCTGCTGTTGCTGCTGCTGCTGCTACGTGCTGCTGCTGCTGCTGCTGCTGCTGCTGCTCGTGGTAGTTGGTTCGGCTGCATATATGGCTGCTGCTGTATCGTCAGCTGCAGCAGCAGCAACTGCTGGTGTTTCCGTTTCGTTTATCTCAATTCTGCTGTCCCGGCGAGATCTGCTGCTGCTGCTGTTGCTGCTGCTGCTGCTGCAGGAGAGGCTGCTAAGCGCAGCAACAGCGGAGATGTGTCGGGGTATACGTCCAGCCCTACCGACAATTTTCAGGGCAAACTGCGGCAGCGAATTCGAAGGAGAGAACAACGCACTCACGATATAAGGTAGACTACCTGCTGCTGCTGCTGCTGCTAGTGGTGCTGCTAGTGCTGCTGCTGCTGCTACCGCTAGCGCTGTTGCTGCTGTTGGTTCTGCTGCTTTGCGGGGTTACCCACCAGGAGGCCTGGGACTAGTTAGCTAGTTAGCTAGCTAGCTAGCTAGCTAGATCGCTAGCTAGCTGCTTAAGTGTTTATATTTGTTTTTGTTTTCAGTGATGAGGTGGCGGACGATCTGCAGGTGGCGGATGATGAACCCCTCATCACAGCTGATGAGATCGCGTGCGCCAAACCCTAAACCCTAAACCCTAAACCCTAAACCCTAAACCCTAAACCCCAAACTATATTACCCCGAAGCCCTAAACTATATTACCGCTAAACGGTAAACTGTATTACCCCTAAACCCTAAACTATATAGACCCTAAACCCTAAACTATAACATATATAATATATATAATATATATAATATATATAATATATATATATATATATATATTTGATATTAGGGAGATTCGAGCAAAGGCGTGGAGGCCGTTTGGAGAGAGTGTCCCTGCTCTTCCTTCGCTAAGCTTGGGATATCATCAGGCTTGGGATGTTGGGAAGAGAGGCTGCATAGCGGCGAAGTTAAATATGCTGTGGGCTCCAGCTGTACCTGCAAGTACACTGCGTTTCTTTGTTATGGATGGGACGGATCCAGGTATGCATGCAGCAGTCTCTTTCTTCTTCCTATCTTCGTCTTCAATTCACCTGCTGCTGATGAAGATGCTCATCCTCCTTGTGCTGCTGCTGCTGCTGCTGCTGATGATGATGATGCAGATGCTGATGATGCTTGTGGTGGTGGTGGTGCTGCTGCTGCTACTCCAGATGCTAATGCTGCTTGTGCTGCTGCTGCTCCAGACGCTGATGCTGCTTGTGCTGCTGCTGCTGCTGCTGGTGCTGCTGCTGCTGGTGGTGCTTGTCTATATATATATTTATAATTATATATATATATATATTTGTGTATACAGATTCTTTTTAAACGTATTACAGAATGTATATATATCTAATTAAATGCATATATATGTATATATATAACTATATATATATTTGCGTGTACAGATTCTTTTTTAACGTATTACAGCACATATATATCTAATTAAATGTATACATATATATAATTATATATATATATATTTGTGTGTACAGATTCTTTTTTAACGTATTACAGCAAGTCAGACTTGCAAGCTGCGCGAGGCATAAGCGCGGAGAGGCTGGGGTGTATAAACGCTAGAGATTTATTAGAAGGTCATTGGTCTTACTATAAAGCAAAAGTGTTTATTAAGAGATCAGACAAAAAGAATAAAGACTGCGTACTTCAAAACTTTGCTGCAGACTTCTTTGATGCTATGCTCGTCTGTCTATGGTATGTACACACATACATATATATATATATATATATACATTTATATATTTATATATCTATATATTAAATACAATTAACATTATATATATAGAAATAGAATGATATATATATATATATATGCATGTATATTTTCTCTCTGTAGGCTGATGCTGCTGACATATATATATATATATATGTACATATATATATATATATATATGTATCTGTATGCATATATTCTGCTAGTGCTGCTGCTGGTACAAGTACTTTTCATCTCCGTCATGCTGCTGCTGCTGACGCTGCTGCTGATGAGAATTATTTTATGCTGCTGCTGCTGGTCTGTGGATTCCTGCTGCTGCAGCTGCTGTTGCTGTTACTGCAGCTGCTCTTACTGCTGCTACTGCTGGCAATGATGCTGCTGCTGCTGTTGCTGCTGTTGCCGCTGCTGCTGTTGCTGACGCTCTTTTTGCTGCTGCCATTTCTCCATCATTTGTGCATTTGCTGTTTCGTTTATTATATGCCTATCAATTATTTATTATTTATTATTTATTATTTATTATTTATTATTTATTGTTTGTTTATTTAGGGAGATGGAGGCTCAGGCTAAGATAGAGCAGCTGAAGCACCAGAGGCGGCAAGAGCGCAGCAAAGCTCGTCTCTCTCACCTGAGCAGCCCCAGTGCAGCAGCAGCAGCAGAAGCAGCAGCAGCAGCAGCAGCAGCAGCAGCGCGTTCAGGGGGCCGCCTGTCTGCTTCTGTAGTGACGTACAACCAAGGCAGCAACCCGCTGCTGCCTTTACCTGCTTCCCGGGGGCTCTCCAGAGGAGCAGGAGCAGCAGCAGCAGCAGCAGCACGCCGCAAACTTAGGAAGTCTATTGCTGCTCGTCTGGTGCTAGATGTCCGTCTACTTAGCCGAAAAAGAGTAGAAGTGCAGTGGGTAGAAGAGAGAGTAAAGAGACAGAGGCAAAAAATTCAAGACAGCAGCTCGATTGCAGCTGAAGAAAATATGCATGCAGCAGCAACAGCAGCAACAGCAGCAACAGCAGCAACAGCAGCAACAGCAGCAACAGCAGCAGCACCTGCAGCAGAGACACCAGAAGCAACACCAAATAACACAACAAGTGCAGAAACTGCAGCAGAAACTGCAGCAGGAACTGCAGCAGAACCTGCAGCAGAAGCTGCAGCAGAAGCTGCAGCAGAAGCAACTCAAGAATCAGCAACACCAGAGGCACCAGAAGCAGCAGCACCTGCAGCAGCACCATCACCAGCACCATCAGAGCCAGCAGCAGCAACACCAGCTGCAGCAGCGCCAACAGCAGCAGTTGCTGCTGCAGCAGACGGCTGCGAGGCTACGCAACATTCAGAAAGGCAGGAGACTGCTGCAGGCCCTGAGGGGACCTCATGAGGGCAGCAGCAGAAGGTGTCAGGAGCAGCGGCAGCAGCAGCAACAGCAGCAAAACAAGCAGCAGCAGCAGCAACAGAAACAGCAGCAGCAATGGCAGAAACATCTTGATGCTGCTGCACGCGGAGCAGCGGAGGGTGACAGACATCGGGATGCTTCAGCAGCTGCCCGCAGCTGTTGCTGCAGCCATTGCAGCTGTTGCTGCTGCCAATGCTGCTGCTGGTGCTGCCTATGCTGCTGTTGCTGCTGCTGCTGCAGGCATGCAGCACTGCAGCAGCAGCAGCAGCAGCAGCAAGGTGTTTCTTTTTGTATGGCGCCGCATAACTCTGACATCTACTGGGGCAATGTTTCCGTACAGCAGCACTGCACAGCAGAAGCAACAGCTGCTGCTTCTGCTGCTTCTGCTGCTGTAGAAGCAGCACTGCACAGCAGCAGCAGCAGCTGGGAGGGCGTGGGCCGAGAGCATCACCAGCTTCGTCTGTTCTATGCTTTGTGCTCTGTATTGTTTGCATTTAAAACAAATTATTTAAAAAGCTGCTATACTATTTTATTTATTTTTGTTTATTTACATTAATACGCGCTGACCCGGGATCGAACCAGGGACCTTTAGATCTTCAGTG
>NW_013549521.1:0-3872 GCF_000499425.1 Eimeria acervulina | reverse complement strand
TACATTAATACGCGCTGACCCGGGATCGAACCAGGGACCTTTAGATCTTCAGTCTAACGCTCTCCCAACTGAGCTATCAGCGCCGAAGTCAGCTGCTGCTGCTGCTGTTGCTGCTGCTGCTGGTGCTGCTGCTGCCATTGCTGCTGGTGCTGGTGCCGTTGCTACTGGTGCTGCTGCTGCTACTGCTGTTGTTGCTGCTGCTGCTGCTAGTGCTGTTGTTGCTGCTACTGCCGCTACTGCTGTTGTTGCTGCTGCTGCTGTGCTGCTGGGGTTTTTGTGATGGTGGGTTGCCGGTAAATATATATTTTTAGTTTGTATGACTTTATAAAGGACAAGATGAACAAACTATATATATATTCATATATATATATAATATATATAAATAATATATAAAATATATATTATTTAAATATACTTTTAGTTTGTATAACTTTATAAAAGACAAGATAAGTAAACTGGAGCCAATACTTAGCGGCCTCTGAGGGCCCCGATGAAGGCTGCAGAAGAAGCTTCAGTGTACATACACCTCAACATGTAGACAACTAACAGAGGCTTCTGCTGCTGCTGCTGCTATTGCTGCTTCTGCTGCTGCTGCTTCTGCTACTGCTGCTGTTTGGGCTTCTGCTGCAGTTGGAGCCGCTGGTGGTGGTGCGGCTGGTAGTGTTGTTGCTGCTGCTGCTGCTGGTGCTGCAGCAGCTCACGTTCCTACAGCTCCTGCTGGTGTCAGCAATGCTGCTGCTGCTGCTGCTGCTGAAGCCGCAGCAGCAGCAGCAGCATTGGAAGGAGAACCTTCAACAGGAGCAAGAAGAGGAGTTTGTCTTAGGATCATCTGCAGCAACATTAAAATAAAACAAACAAACAAACAAAACAAAAAAACAAACAATAAACAAATAAACAAATAAACAAACAAACAAATCAGCAAGCAAGCAAGCAAACAAACAAACAAATAAAATAAACAAACAGACAAAATAAATACAAACCTTCAGTCAGTTGGGTGCCGGCCCCTCGCTGTCCTGCTGCCATTGCATTTCCATCAATGAGACCTGCATATACACCCCACACCCCACACCCTGCTGCTGCTGCTGTTGCTGCTGCTGGTGTTGTTGTTGCTGCAGTTGCTGCGTAGTATGTTGGTAGCAAGCTGCCCGCTGCTGCGCTGCCAACTCTTCCTGCTGCTGCTGCCGCTGATAGCTGTGATATGGTTGTGTAATAATAGCAGTAACAGCAGCAGCAGCAGCAGCAACAGCAGCAGCACCATCTTGAATCTTGCTGAGTATAAGCCTCGCCACACGAACGAAGACATCCGTCACGCCCTCCCCCGTCAGCGCACTTGTCTCCAAAAACAGAACATCTGCAGCAGCAGCAAATGCAGCAGCAGCAAATGCAGCAGCAGCACATGGAGCAGCAAATGTAGCAGCAGCAAATGGAAAAGCAGCAAATGCAGAAGCAGCAGCAAATGCAGCAGTAGCAGCAAAGGCAGCAGCAGCAGCAAATAGAGCAACAGCAGCTATTAATAGTAATGCATGCTCTTTAAAAAATAAAACAACAAAACAAATAGACAAATAAACAAATAAATAAATAAACAAACAACCTAAAGGAGGAGAGAAGAGCAAAAGAACAAACAAAATAACAATTAAGCGAATAAATAAATAAATAAATACAACAAATAAATAAACAGACAAATAAATATTAACATATATATATATATATATTTGTAATAACTAAATTAACTAATTAACCAAATACATAAATAATTATTTAAACAAACAAACAAATAAATATATATAAATATATAGATAATTAATCAATTAAACAAACGAACAAATAAATATATAGATAATTAATCAATTAAACAAACGAACAAATAAATATACAAAACAAACAAACAAACAAACAAATAAATAAATAAATAAATAAATAATAAATTAATTAGAGTACCATTCTCCTGTGCAAAACGCGAAGCCTCTAAAAATGTAACCGCTCGCTTCTCCCTCACGTCAATCTTATTACCTGCAGCAGCAGCAGCAGCAGCAGCAGCAGCAGTAGCAGATGTAGCAGCAGCAGTAGCAGCAGCAGAAGTCGAAGCAACAGCAGCAGCAGCAGAAGCAGCAGCAAGGGCAGCAGAAGCAGCAGAAGTGGAGGCAACAGTAGCAGCAAGAGCAGCAGAAGCAGCAGCAATAGCAGCAGCACGACACACACCTCAACAACATGTCTTAGGGATATAATAATAATAATAATAAAATAATAATAATAATAATAATAATAATAATAATAATAATAATAATAATAATAATAATAAAACAGATGCAGATACACCATAAAAAAGAAAAATAAAACCAGCAGCAAAACAGAGTTCATTTGCTGCGAGAAAAAATAAAAAAGATAAAGAGACAGATGCTGCTGCTGCTGCAGCAGCAGCAGCAGCAGAGACAAACAAACAAAACATAAAAAGCTAAGAGACAACAGACACCAGAAGAAGATAAACAAACAAACAAACAAACAAACAAACAAACAAACAAATAAACAAACAAACAAATAAGCAAACAAACAAACAAACAAACAAATAAACAAACAAATGAACAAACAAACAAATGAACAAACAAACAAACAAACAAAACAAATAAACAAACAAATAAACAAATAAACAAATAAACAAACAAACGGAAAAAACAAACAAACAAACAAAACAAACGAATAAATAAACAAAGCAATAAAACAAATTAGTAATACAAACAAACGAATAAAACAAACAAATTAATAAAACAGACAAATTAATAAAACAAACAAAGTAAAGTAACAGAACAAAGGAAATAATAAAACAAACAAACTAGAGTAATAAAATAAACAAACTAACAAAACAAACAAACTAATAGAACAAAGTAATAAAACAAACAAAGTAATAAAACAAACAAAGTAATAAAACAAACAAACTAATAAAACAAACAAAGTAATAAAACAAATAAATAAAACAAACAAAGCAATAAAACAAACAAAGCAATAAAACAAACAAAGTAATAAACAAAGCAATAAAACAAACAAAGTAATAAACAAACAAATTAATAAAACAAACAAAGTAATAAACAAATTAATAAAACAAACAAAGTAATAAACAAAGCCTCACCGACAATGGCGATAGAAATATCTGCGCGAGCCAACGAACGGGCGTCAGCCAACCAATTAATCAAATGGTTGTAAGACTCACGACTGCAGCACCAGCAGCAACAGCAGCAGCAGCAGCAGCAACAGCAGCAGCAGCAGCAGTAGCAGCAGCAACAGCAGTAGTAGTAGCAGTTTTAAAGAGCTATTATTATACAATTTAATGCATTTGTTTAGTAGAACAGAGCAAAGCCAACCATAGTATATTAAATATATAATACATGCATATATATATATATATACTTATTATATTATATATATATTTATATATACTTGGATACATCATAAACAAGCAAAGCCCCTGCTGCTCCTCGATAGTATATTAATAATATAACATATATATATATATATATATATTTATATATATATACTTGGATACATCATAAACAAGCAGAGCCCCTGCTGCTCCTCGATAGTATATTAATAACATATATATATATATATATTATATTATATATATATTTATATATATACTTGGATACATCATAAACAAGCAGAGCCCCTGCTGCTCCTCGATAGTGTATTAATAATATAACACACACACACATATATATATATATTATATTATATATATATTTATATATATACTTGGATACATCATAAACAAGCAAAGCCCCTGCTGCTCCTCGATAGTATATTAATAATATAACATATATATATATATATATATATTTATATATATACTTGGATACATCATAAACAAGCAGAGCCCCTGC
>NW_013549522.1:8685-13610 GCF_000499425.1 Eimeria acervulina | reverse complement strand
AGTGTATATACTTTATATATATATATAGACATATATAAACATATATATATATATATATATATATAGCACGTGACGTATTACATTTTATGTAAAAGAGTTGCCTACCCGTTTCCATACGGTGTTTTGCGTCCGTTGAAGCGGCGGCAACGCGCTGTTAACAACAAAGATGTTAGAAATGTTTTTATTATTTTTTATTTTTATTTCTTTATTTCATTTATTTATTTATTTATTTATTCTTCGTTCTGCTCCTCTTTTCCTTTCTTCTCACCAGCACGTAAGGACAACCACCAGCGTAGTCTGACGGTGCTGTGCATTCGTCGCTGCCCTTAGCCTTCCATCCCGAAGGGCATTGCAATAAATCTGAAAGGATATAAAAATTAAATTAAATTAAATTAAATTAAATTGTTTAAATTGTGAAATGAAACGAAGTTATTCTCTATTTTCGCTTCGCTCGGTTCGATGCCGCTAGTGGACTCCTCACAGTCTCGATCGCACGCCTCGTCTTTCTGCAACAAAAAAATAAGTACACAAAAGCAAAATAACAAGTAAATTATTCAGGAAAAAAATAGAAAATAATTTATAAGAGAGCAAAAAAGAATAAGAGGGAGAAAACGGGAAAAACTGCAACAACCCTTTAAAGCAGCAAACGGAGGAGAGGAAGATGAATAAATAAATAAATAGCAGCGAGCGAAACGAAACAAAAAATTATCAAACAGCCTTAAAAGGGACAAATGAATAATAATAAAAGTGCAAACAAAGCATAAAAAAGAAGTCAGTGGTTGAGTAATAATATTCAATATAAACAGTATTCAAACAACAACTAGAAGGTAAGATCAAGTGCAGCATGAAGAAGAAGGCAGCAAACAAATCGTAATAACAATAATATCAATTGAATAATATGAACGAAGAAAACAACAGAAATGAATGAAATAAATTTATTTAATTATTCATTTGATACCGGGGGTGCTATGGCGGCACTTTCTTTGGTTTGCTGAATCTGCAATATCGGCGAAGATATATCAATTTGCAGAAATAGAAGAGAGGGTAAATGAAAGACGATTTACTGCTGCTTCCTGTGGTGGTTATTGAATTCAATACGCACTCTCAATGCATGCATGCATGCATGCAGCAGGTAATGCTGCTGTTAATATGAGGCGTACCTTTAAGGCCCAAGGCAGACGCAGCTGCAACATAGGCAAACTAAACTCGGGAAGATCTAATGCAGGGAGGCCTGACGTTCGTAGCGAGCCTAAGACCCTGTTAAGGCTGGTAGCCCTAGCCCCCACTCCTGCAGCAGGGTCAACTGAAGAGAATAGATGAAGGAAAACAAATAACACACATTTGCTGCTGATAGTAAGAGGAGAAAAGTGGTGTACGTACAGGTAGGGATTGCAGCAACTGCCAGGGGCTGCATCGGAAGCAACGGCAATGGTGAAAGAGGGGCTGCCTGTGGAGGCACTGCTCTTTGCGAAACGTTAGGCATAGAACCAGTAGCAAGTTGGGCTGGGGGTATTTCTTCATATGCTGCTGCTGCAGCAGAAGGAGGAACAGCGCCTGCAGTTAAAGTTGACGCATGTATAGGCAGCATGAGCAGCAGCAGAAATGCAGTCTAATGCAGCACCTGTTGCTGGTAAGCCTTCGGAAGGAGAAGGGATAGGAATAGCAGGAGACCTGTCTAAGACAGTCCCATCTTTAAGCTGCAGAGTGCCGTAGTGCAGATTCGGCTCCATAGAGTCTGGCAGAGCAACTGAAGGAGAAAAAGGAGTTGAAGCTCCGCGTAAACCAACTGGTGATGAAGTCGGTACATTCCATATTAGCCCGGGACCCGACAAATGCACAGGGCGTCCGAAAGAGTCGAGTTGCAATACCCCAGAAGGTGCAGAGGAACGCAAAGCAGAAGCGAAAGGGATAATGCTGTGCAGTGCAAGCAGGAAATGCAAACGAAATAGGAAGACGGAGAGAGTAAAGAATGACAAATCAATACAATAAAAGGAAACCCTCATATTATTGACTCATCCTGCAACAGAAAAGAAAAAACTATCGTCATATTTATTCAAGTTCACCCCGTCTAAACTACAAAATGGGAGTCAGAGTGGTTTCAGGAGCAGTTGCCTATACACCTCGAGACTGCAGATTCCGTTCAACTCATCGAGCACACCTTAGCCCTCATTTAAAAGATATTCTAGGGAAACAAGCGTTCGTAAAATCTGTAATTGCACGTTTATTGATTTATTTGTTGTTTAACGCGAGTATAGAGGAAATAAAAGAAGATATCCATAGAAGGCGGCAGGAAATGCCGCCACCACTGTGCTGTGTTCCGTTTCTTGCGTATAGGATCTTTAACATAAATAATCCTGCGGCATTTGAATTTCGTTGATTATATCTCTTATATTTTTACTTTTTAGGGAAGTTTCAAGCTATGGGCCTCTGAAAGCACGCACCTCATGTGCTTTCTCTGCTTCGTTCCCTCTGTTGATTCTGCCTCCTGCGGTGGCCAAAGAAAGCACCCTCATTGGAATAAGGAATGCACGAAGGCAGCAGCCACCACTGTACTAAGCGGCAGCAGTATTTATTTAACTTAATGCTGCCCACAGAGCAGAAGCAGCAAAAACACGACACGTACATGCAGCAGCAGCAGGAACGACAGCACCATCAATAGCAGCAGGAACGGCGGCAGCAACCGCAGCAACTTGAAAAGTAGCAGCATCAGAAGCCAGAACGGCAACAGTATCAGCAGCACATCAGCACCAGCAGTAGCTGGATCGGCAGTAGCATGGGCATCAAGAACAGCAGCAGAAGCAACAGCAGCAGAATTTCTCGAGCGGCCCCCGTTTCCCCCTTGCAGGAGCGTTGGCTTTCTGGGCTCCTCCGACTAGAAAGAAGAAGAGCGTCAAATCTCTTTCTAACGGAGAGGAGAAGTATTTAATCTCGGCAAGCAATATTAAGAAAGCATCAGCAAACAAAATATTAAAATAATCGAAACGGGCGGCTTATTATTTGAATGTTGTGATCCTCTTTTTATCTGTTGCAGTGACGTATGGCCATGCATGTATATTGTAAAGGATTTATTAATAGATGCATGCAATAATTTCGTTTTCTAAATGCGGGTATTTCGTAGTAGACACATACAGGTGTACGTACTTCGGCACCGATTGAACCTTATTCCTCTGGAGGGAGAATAGACCGAAGGCTTCTCATTAAAAGTTTGAGTACGAAACAAAAGAAAAACTCAAAGAATTGGGTTTAGTTAATCTGCAAAATTTCCATGTTTTTCTCAGGTGTTTTCGTGGTCTGCCGCTTTGTCTTTTTATATTATTTCCTGTTTTAATAAATTGCCCCTTTTGTTTTGTTTCGATCAAAACTTTATCGTAAAAAACTGAAGAGGAAGAACAAGCATTTTTAAAAAGAATTTTGCTGGAGTTCATAAAATCCGTTTCAGTAGGCGAAGACAAAAGTTGAATATACAAATCGGCGTATAGACATTTGAAAGAGGGAAAGCAACAAATAAATGCAGCTATCTATGGGTAGCAAAGAACCCAGAACTGAATTCGGGGAAAAATTTAATCAAATAAAAAATATTAAGAGATTTTTAAATTAAACAAAATAAAATAAACTGCGAAATGCATGCAAATAAAACAGCGGCAAAGTTGAACGCCCCGGCAGATCATCGACCTCCACCGTCCCTCCATCTGTGGCTGCGATTGCACTTTCGAAGGAAACTCAAGAGCAAACAGTGGAACAATTGGTGAATATTGAGGCATTTCAATGAAGTTAATTTATTTCATTTGCTTTATTTGAATTAATTCCGCCGAAAATTCAAACTTTTTCATTTTTTTTCCAGCTGTTGTCGAAGCGTCGCGCTGTCGCGCATCGGAGCCAACGCTCGATGGACAGCCGACCACCACTGCCGACTACCGTTTGACGATCTGCCGTTTTTTTGTTGAATTTTTGGTGTTTATACCAAAAGAATCATTAAACTAATTAAAATTGAAGTATTATTCCGGTTTTAGCCTCCACTTTACCCCCATAGGTGCAGCTGGTGAGCGTTCAGGAGCCGTTGCTTGGTGTTCAGGTTTCGTTGTGGAGCAGCAGGAAAACTGCGTGCTTTTCTCTTTCTTTGGAAATCCCCGTCATATTATATTACATATCACTTGAATTCTTTTTTATTTATCCTTTAGTATCGCGCGGATATATACCGACTACCGTTTGTATCTTCTCCGAAACCCGTTATATTTCCTTCTTCGCACGTTTTCTGATATCGTTTTCCTCCGGTATAGTCTCAGTCGGGTGTTTCTGCAGCGTATAATTTCCGTATTTTCTTTGGATTTTCCTTTTTTGAGGTTAATTAAAGATGGAAAGGGCTATTAAGCGCCGTGATTATCTGCAGGGTTTCGCAGGAAAGCCATCTGACAAGCTTGCTGGGGGATTAGGACAACGACGCCCGTTAACGCAAGCAGTAGCAGATGCTGATGCAGCAGGTGTATGCACAGGTCGTTTAACTTCTCTTTCTCTTTGTACCCGTAAGAAGACGGATTGGCTTCATCGTAATAGCAGAGAATCAATCCCTTGGTATTGGGGAGACCCGCAATGCAGCAATATGAATTCTTCAATTTCATCAGGAAAACAACAACAACTACAACATGTACACAGTCAGAAAAGATGCAATAAAGTACGATACTGTGGATTAGACCCTGAAGAACAAAGACTTCACTTTCAAACGCGCTGGAAACCTGTAGACGGGAAGATGGCTTTCTGCACCGCCAGAAGAGAGGGAAGTGCTGCTGTTGAATGCAGCGTCGATTGCATTGACAGAGACAAGACTTATCACACTTGGAAAAAGATGCATGGAGAGCAAAGACATACAGAATCTCATCTCCAGGTATTCGCACACACACACACACACACACACACACACACACACACAC
>NW_013549522.1:0-7500 GCF_000499425.1 Eimeria acervulina | reverse complement strand
TGCAAACCTCTCTTCTAAATCCGGCCATCTTCAAACCTCCACTCTACTTGTAAGACAAAAATAATTTATTTTTTATCATATTTATTTATTTATTTATTTATTTATTTATTTATTTATTTATTTATGTATTTATATGTGTATGCATATGGGTATGTATATGTACAAATATATATGCCTATATATGTATTCATATGTATAATATATATATACATACATATAATATATATATATATATATATATATATCACTTGATTTGCAGTATGATTCAAAGACGTGCATAGAATGATATTATTGTTTGTGTTAATTCTTTTGTATTTGTTTATTTTTTATTTTTAATCTTCAGAACCTAACGGGAGCAGAACCAGGCGAGAAAAGCAAAGGACAAAGACGCTCTTGCGTTGATCACGCTTTTGATTTTATTTTGCCGCCTTCTCCTTAAAGCAGCACTTAACTTTAGTATTATTCCTCTTTGCTTGTTTGCTTCTTTCTTTGTTAGTTTCTTTGTTTGTTTATATATATATTATATATATATATATATATATATATATATATATTGGGGGCGGCTGTGCTGTGTTATTTGTAATACACTGCACAAAGTCGAGGAGGTGTAATAATACGCCAAACAATTCAGGTGTCTGCGATCAGGTAAAAGATATTTAAAAAAGAATATTTAAAAAATATATTTAAAAATGTATTTAAAAAATCTATCTAAACAATATATCAATTAAAACATTATCTCTATTTATTTATTTATCTATATTCATTTATTTCCGCGTTTTTAGTATATTAGGTAAATGCATCACTCTCTTTCTGTTGGGGTGTATGTGCATACACCTGAAAATAGAGAGAAAGTTATATTAATTTGAAGGCCAGAGATGTTTTTATTCATTTTTATTAAACTAAACAAAAACGCGGGAAATTTTCCTCTTCTATTTTGCAAAATTTCAAGAAAATGTTTATTATACAAAATCCAGTTGCTGTTTTATTTATTTATATCTCCTCCTCAGTTGAGGTGTACGTACACCTCAACCCGTTCAGGTGTATAAGCAGCAAATATTGAAGATAAATGCAAATTTATCACTTTATAAATCAGCATTTATCTTGATCAGGAAAACAAAATTAAATGCATTTCTTACACTGTCTTCTGCCTCCAGGGGCAGCTGGGAGACCCGTTCAATGCACGGCAGCATGTATATGTAAATATATATAAATATATATAATATATATATATATATCTACATATAATAAATATATATGTATATATATGTATATATATACATATATATTTTGTATTATATTCGTATTGATATCTATAAATATATACAATCCAATATACAATATATATATATATATATATATATTAATGCGGACGGGTATCTGCTAAGCAGTTATATATAATGATGGTCATTGAAGTATACTATGATTAATTGAGTGATAATTATATATTAGTTTTGAATTAATCTTCATCTATCTTTGGTGCTACATAGAAGCGCAGAGCACTTACTTCTTCTGAATCAACAGACATAAGAGCAGCAGCAGCAGCAGCAGATTGCTGCTGCTGCCCTGCAGAAGGAAGAGGAAAGGTAAATCGCATTGGAGTATTTCTACTTAGTGCTACTTCTAATCTTTCACAAAGACTGGCGCCCTTAACAAAGTTTGATAGATAACGAACTGCGAAATCTTGTTCAAAGGATTCGCTGCACTGCATATCCTGCGTATACACCGCAAAGCACAAACATAATTCAACCCTTTATTCATTAATTCAATCATTCATCTATTAATTTATTTAATAATTTATTTGTTTACTTATCTACGCACTAATTAATTAAGTATTAATTAATTAATTAATTAATTAATTACGAAGTAATATTCAATCGAACGAACGCACACTTATTCAGTACTGTTAGCACAAACAACCAAAGATACAAACAGATATAAATAAATTAATAAATAAATAAATAAATGGGCATGCATGCAGAAAGAGAGCCCCAAAGCGCCTTCCAAATCCTTATAAGGGATATAAGGGTTTAGGGTTTAGTGTTTGCAAGCTCTATAAGGGTTTAGGGTGTAGGGTTTACAAGTGGTATAAGGGTTTAGGGTTTAGGGTTTGCAAGCGTGACAAGGGTTCAGCGTTTACAAGTGCTACAAGGGTTTAGGGTTTGCAAGTGGTATAAGGGTTTAGGGTTTGCAAGTGGTACAAGGGTTTAGGGTTTGCAAGGGTTTAGGGTTTAGGGTTTGCAAGGGTTTAGGGTTTAGGGTTTAGGGTTTACTGGGGCATGTATGACTCTCGTGACGGCGAGGTTTTCTCCCTTTGCTGAGAGTATTAATGAATCCTTTTCGCAGCGAATGCGAACTGCAAATCAAAATGCAGCACAATAAATTCAAAACTAATTAAAGTTTTATTTAATTAAATTTAAACATAAAATATCATATATAATAATATATTTTACACTATATAATATATATATATATATAATATATATATATATAATATATATATATATATATATCCACATAACAATGCTACTTCAAATATTCATTCAATTTACAAACCCTAAACCCTAATCCCTGGCCATCCATATCTGTGTAATATAAATATATATGTAAATATAAATATATATATATATATTAATGCATATATATATATATTATATTATATATATATATATTTACATATATTTCTTGATATTTGCGTATATGCACATAAATATACATTATATAAACATACATATTTTGATTTCCTTCTCATCTACACATGTAAATAAACAAATAAACAAACAAACAAACAAATAAACAAATAAACAAACAAATAAATAAATATATATATATATATATACCGCTCTCGGCAATAGAGTGAATATAACGAAGCAGCTCTTGAAACTCTTTAGCGTCCACAGTGCAGAGACATGCATAGGGTTCGTTTGGGACTTGAAGCCGTTCTTCAGCAACTGTAAGGAGGGATATCTCCATGTGCCAGTTGTCTGTAGATAATAAACAGTAAATGTTTATTTAATTTATTATTATTATTATTATTATTGTTATTATTTATATCATTTAATCTATTATTATTATTTATTTTTTATTAGTGTTCATTTCATTTATTATTTCTAGGGATTTTGTTTGTTTAATTTTGTTTATTTATTCGTAATTTACGCATTTATTATTATATTAATAGACAAATAAATAAATAATAAAAATGTATATAATATATAGGCGAACAAATTGTAAGGAACAAGCAATAATAAAGAATAAACAAAAAACAAAAAATATAAACAATAAAGATAAAGCCCCTAGTGTTTGTTAAAGGGAAGAGAGTATAACAAACAACGAGACGAGAAAGCCACTCCCAACCCTAGACCCTAAACCCTAAACCCTAAACCCTAAACCCTAAACCCTAAACCCTAAACCTTAAACCCTAAACAATAAACAATAAACAATAAACAATAAATAAACAGAAAACGAAACTAAACGCTAAACCCTAGGGAGTAAAACTATAGAATGTAAGGAAATAAAAATTATATTGAATGCATGCAATTAAACACATAAAAATTATATTTGAATGCATGCAATTAAACACACCTTTTCTCTCTGGGTCTTCAATAGCAATGTGCAGCACTTCTTCATCTTCATCTGAGCCTTTTAAAGTAGAGAGATGTACAATATGTTTATTTGATTTTACAGGTTGAATTGCCTTTAATATCGTAGCGACGGACAGGCCTACAAACAAATGCAGAAAAAATATCATAATAACACTCTCTAGAATATTCTACCTGCATATACACCGCAAATGAAGATGCAGCTGCACATACACCCCAATATAAATATAAAAATATAGATTAATATATATATACTTTATATAAACAGTAAACAAATACAAATATTCAAGCAGACACAAATAAACGAAAAGCTAAACTACATAAGCCGCCAGAAAGATATAAAATATAAAACAAAGAAGAAAATATAAATAAAAATAAAATTCCTAAAGAGAAGCAGCAGGAGAAGATATAAACAGAGAAAGACAAATAAAAATAGAAAGAGATACAGAAAGAATAAATAAGAGGTATAAAAGAGTGAGAAAAGAAATATAGAAGAAATACAAAAAGAAATATAAAAAGAACGACAAAAAGAGATATACATATGTATATATGTATATTATAAATAAATAAATATATATATATATATATATAAAGAGAAAGGTACATAAAAAGAAACAGCAAAGAAAACACATTTATTTTCTTTTCTCTATCTGCAGAGATGTAGATAAAAAGGCAAAGAAATATATTAAAAAAAGAAAGAAGCAGGTAATTGAATATAAATATTTAGAAATAAATTAGCTTACCGAGCGTAACCTGGGAATCGCACCGATATTTATGAAAAAGATCCATGCACCAAGTCGTACTAACTAAGGCTACGTGGCTTTCATCCATTGCTTGCATTGTGCAACCATCAGAGTCGCAGATAAAGTTTGTCTCTACACAAGTATCTTTTAAAGCTTCAAAGAAACGCTTTAGCGTTAAGCCGTCGATGCTGCATTCAAACATCTTCCAGGAGAAAAAAGAAAGAAAAGAAAGAAGAAAAGAAAGAAGAAAAGAAAGAAAAGAAAGGAAATGAAATTAAGTTCAAAAGCAAATATATAGATAAAATAATGTAGTGCAGACTTCTATGAGAAATAGCTAAGAAAAATAGAAAAGAAGAGAAAAAGAAAAGATATAAAAAGAATAATAAAATATGTGAATTCAAGAGAAAGAAGGGGATGCCGCGTTAAAAGGAATTAATTATGCCTGAAACACAACAAAACAAAACACAAAAACAAAGCAAAATAAAACAAAATAAAATAAACACATAGACAGACAAAAAGACAGAAAGAAAGACATAGAGATATATACACTGAGGGACTACAGCTTTGTTTAGATACAATATCGAGAGAAAGCTGTACATACACCGCAACACTCCGCAGGAATTGCGTATTACAAACAGCATATTATCACTTTAAAAACAATTTCAAGATATTTTAATTCACTTTTAACTAGAGAACTCTTGCAAGAAGAATACGCAGTTTCCCCTCCTCTCTCTTGTTGGTGGCGTTGGTGTACAGAAAGCAGGTCTGTTCAAAGGCGCTGAAGAGAGAGAAAATGCAATTAAATAATACTTCCCAGTGTTTTAAAAAGAAAAACACAAACTTTGGAAAGAATTCCAAACAAAAAACTTGAAGTTGAATCCAACGACTGGGGCTTTCTTCCGCTGACGGAGGGGGGTGGTGAGATGGGTGGCAAATATCAAATATCACGAAGACCACCTCGTTTTTATGCATTTAAATTAATTATATTCTTGAAACAAACAATTTTAATCAAGAAAAAATCAATAAAATAAACTTTTAAACCTATCTGCAACGACCGATTTCGTATGCAAATTATATTCATCTGAGTTGCCTATACACCCGAAGGTCCATGCAGCCGACGGCGATCGCCCAGAGGCATACCGCAGCTTTCCTCTTCTTCACGGACGGGGAGAAACTCAATTAAAATTAATTCAATGCATTAAATTGAATTAACATTACATATTTTAACGCTTTTTTCTGGAATTCACCTCAAAATGATGAAAAGAAAAAGCAAAAATCAGGGAAGCAGGGCGGTGGTGGTGTTGGCGGCGCTGCGATGAAGATTCTATTAAATATTTTACTTTAAATTCGTTCAGAAATATTTTAAAGGCGAATTTCCTCTCTTGGAGCAAAAAATATACGAAAGATTTTCTTTTTCTCCCCGCTGAGGTTTCTGGTCCCCTTAACTGATTTGTGGTGTATGTACACCACAGACATTACAAATGCAAGGAGAGAATTAATTACCCCTTTTTCTCATCTCGTTCACAACCATAGATAAACAGTAGATAAAATCGTTTTAATTCATTTGACTTACAGAGCCGTATATATATATATATGTATATTGAGGGCTGTTCTTCCTTGTTAAATTCCTATTAGCAAAGATATTGTGCAGTTGAAGAGAGCCTTCAAATGAAAGCAGTTGTCTTATACAAACACCGATATGTGGAAGCTGTTCCCCAAGAAGTTGCAACCAGCCGTATGAACACCTGAAATGCATGCATGAGCACTAAATGCATACATTCTAAGAGGAGAGTAATAGAGGCAAGTGCGGAGTTTCTTTTGTTTGTGTTTATATCTGTTGAAATGCTGTTGTACGTTGAGGTGTATGTACACTTAAAATATAGCTTCCTTCTCGTATAATAAAGAAAGACCGTTTGCTTTCTTTGACTCTGCATTTGAATAACTTGTCTGTCTGTTATTCTTTATTACTCTGCATGTTTATGTTTTGTCTCCCGGAAACAAATGAATTTATAGCTAAAATAGAGAGCTGCATGCACACCAAAGAATATCTGTTGCCTTTAATTCGGGTGTACGTACACCTGACTGTGAACAAAGATATCTCTTTTTTGCTGTTTTCTGTCTCTGTTACTTCTATATACTCTAAATGCATTTCTTAATCCTCTGCGCGAATTGGAGTGTATATACAGACAAAACCCTTTGCCTCTTTAATTTTTATTGAAGAATATTTGAAGTTTATACTCAGCATAAATACACAAAAAAAGAAACAAAGAGCCTTCGGCAGGAGATGCAAAGGCGTTTATTTATTTATTTATTTGTTTATCTATTTATTCTATTTTTTCAGGTGTACAGACACCGTAATTTAGGGTTTAGGGTTTAGGGTTTAGAAAATGAAAGGGTTTTCAGTGCATGCAGACTGTGTAGCAAACAAACAAATAAACAAACAAACAAACAAATAAACAAATAAACAAACAAATAAACAAATAAATAAACAAATAAATAAACAAATAAACAAATAAACAAATAAACAAATAAATAAACAAATAAACAAATGAACAAGTAAACAAATAAACAAACAAGCAAACAAACAAAACAAACAAACAAATAAATAAACAAACAAACAAATATATAAACAAACAAACAAATACAAACAATACAATCTAAATGTATTTATTTCTGCATGAAGATAACAAATGAGGAAAGACGAAATAAATATATAAATAAATAAATATCTACAAATATATATATTATATATTAATATATATATAATCTATTATATATACAGTCTATAATATATATACATATATATATATATAATATGCTAATTACATATAATATAATATACAACGACAACATTATATACATTTATATTTATATATTTATATTCATATACCTACACCAAATTATATACATAATATATATATATGTATATTTATATACAATAAAAGCAACGAGTAATGAGCACAATATAACATTTATAATCTTTACATTTATCTTATCTATACTTGCACATAAACATATAAACAAACATATACACGTATGTATTTATAAATATAAATATTAAATATATATATATATATATATTTATACTTATATTTATATATATATTACGTTTTACACATATTATACATTTATGTGTGCTGTGATAAACATATGCATGCATA
>NW_013549523.1:6268-13837 GCF_000499425.1 Eimeria acervulina | reverse complement strand
GGAACGGAGTTCAGGCGGCCGCCTGGAGTTGCAGCACTCGTTGGTGCCACTCCTGCCGCAAGGCAACCCCGCGTGCAAACACAACCCCGGCACGCTTTCGACGAACTCACTGATCAGACACCCTAGGCCAGCCTTGAACGCCTGCATAAGTCAAAGTAGCCAACCTGCGTACACGTAGATGAACTTCCAACGAACCGCGTTCCACACGTCCTAGTCACACTCTGTAGCATAAACGCCCTTCTGACCAGAAAGCGAGCTAATTGAACTTTAGTAATCAAAAATATGCATATTCTGTAAAGAAAGCTAGCGCTGCTTTCCTCCCAAGGCCATGGCTCGTACTGGCCGCGATTCATGGTTGCCTTGTGTCTTTTCGCAAGTTTACAATTCATAGTTCCTCTTTTAGGAGATAAGTGAACTGAAGCTGAGGCTTTTGCGCTGTATGCAACTGAGGACTTGTGCTGGAGAGACGAACTCCACCTCGTGCGCAGTAGCCCATTTGTTCTGGTGTCTATGAATTGTTCCTTGCTGACGACGACAGAAGCGCCTTTGGCGATAACGACCACCGCAGTAATTCCGTCTGGTTGCTCTTGCCCTACATATAAGCGCCTTTTGAGGTAAGGAGCATCACAGTAATTTATACTGTTTGTTCTCACCCTTCTAGGGTATTTCAATGGTGGACCCAGCACTGCATTTCGCCCCGCTGCAGAAGTCTGAAAGATAGGCGCAGGTGCGGGAACACGAAGGAGTATGCGGGCTCAGGTACATACGTCAACCCAGTTCACCTTGGGAGCAATGTATGCACTGGGCTGCAGCATAAATTCAAAGTGCTCTGGTCAAGTGCACCTTAGTGTCCGCGTGCTCCCGACTTCCCAGAGAACCCGTAAAGCAGTCGTCCATCCGCACTACGAACTATGTTGAGTGTGACGAGCTTCTCCATATGTACTGAAAGTTTTGCACAATGCGACTTAGCATCCAGGGACCCCGAAAAAATGCCTGTAGGTTAATCAGTAAGGCCAACAACTCCCCGCGCGCCGAACGAACTGGGAAGGAACTCAGTGCATAAATTTTGTGTTGCTTGTCTGAGGCACTAAAAGAGTAGGAGCACCCACTTTTCTCAGAAAGAGCCCTCATTCCTAGCAAGAAGAGCTGTGGAAAGCATTTTACTGTAAACGGGGTAGCGTGCGGTGTAGTCCTACTTTCTATTAAGCTATCGTGGAGGGTCGTACAGACTGTTGGTAAGTTCGAGCTAGCCTGCGTTGTCTGCTGTGGAGTTTCGTTTTCATAGTTGCCTAATAATTCCTTTAGAAAAAATGCGATGGGCTTATACTGTGAGGGAAGAGAAACAGTTGGCCCTTTTTCGAGAAAACTATCAGGGCTCAAAATGCTGAATCGCATAATTCGTGGATGAGGAGGTGGAATGGTGTCGATAGGCTGTGCCAACTCAAAAGCTTCTTGAAGAAACGAATGTTTTTGGTGCTCTGGAAGCAAGGGCTATAGGCAAGTATGACGATCTCAAAGAAGCCATAGCGAGCAGTGCGACTGCCCCTAAACCAGAGACTGCAGCCTTGCCCTGGACGAGTTGGAAGTTGACGTGCCCAGAACTTTCCTTGCATCCCAGTTTCACAGGTCGTCCTTGGCAAGCAAACGGATGAGGAACTGTCAAATACTAATTAAAACATAACTTCAGTATTTGGCACCCACTTGAGCATCGAGGCTGTGAAGCTCTGGAACTGAATGAGGCGGAGGAAAAATGCTGAATTTTAACTTGTCACGGGTGCACTGAACAAAAACGGCATCCTCAAGGTGCAGTTCTTTCGAAAGTTCAGCTTTGTTGAAAAGTGCACATTGTCTCAATCACTGTTTTCCGCAGCATCCAGCTCGCTTAAGAACACGGACAAGCGTAATAAGTGCAGCAAGACAATGTAAGGAGACTGCGCTTACAAACGAAGGCTCAGATACACGGCAAAAAGGACATAAGCGTAAGCGACTTCTTTAGGTTTAGACGGCCTCGCTATTGAGCAAAAACCGGCGAGTTTGAAGTAGGAGCCTTTCCGGAATAGCTGCAGAAGCTAAATCCGTTTTTGATTAGCAAGGATTGCCATTATAAAAAAGATAGTGAACACGCCTTGCGGCTAGGCGAGGCCAAAATAATCGAAGCAGTCAGTATACGCTGCAATGCTTGAGCAATAAACCAGCCTCCTGGGATAGGTGAAAGGCCAAGAATGTAACTCGTTAAGCTTACTGCCAGTCTTACTGCATGGTTATACCCGGTCAAGCTAATCCTATACTTGCGTCGTATATAGTGTACACAGTAGGAAACGTCTCTCCTTTTGGCTCACCTAATTCATTCCTTGGTAATTGTTTACAGCGATTTGCAAAGAAATGCCCACCAAGGTGGTCAAACTGGCGATACCTGCTTACGTTTCTGCAGCGTCAAGGGGCTGTCTCTAAATCAATAATGCCAGTGCAACGCAGCCTGAGCAGTTAGTGCGCAAACATCCTATACGATTCCGTAGTTTAACACTCCAAACAACGGAACCACTGAAGCAAGTGAAAGGCTGTTAGTCTACGTAAATCGTCGGTGGGTAGAATTCGCAGCCTCCGGGTCTAATAGAAATGCATTATGGCAAGACTGCAGTAGCAGCACGAGGATGTCTTGTGAATGCCTGCTACGCAGGTTCGTCTCCATTGGCACCCTCATGTAGCATATGTAGCCGAAATCACATCTGTTGAGCTTCCACTCTGAGTGCATTTCGAGAGAACCGAGCCGCCCCCACCAAAGTTTGGAACAGCCGTGTTGCAGTGGGCTTGAAAGCGAAGAGAAACGGAGAGTGCGACCCTTCAGCATTCATTGTATAAACGCAGGGGCAAAATTGAAGAGATAAAGCTTTCAAGGCCTTTCGCACATCATGCATTGCCAATGGAGATTTTGTGTCTAGGAGTCCGGCGCATAGCTCGGCGACAAACCCTGCACGCTTAGGAAAGGGGGCCGCTCGCACGGTTGATGGTCAGAAGCAGCATTATGGTCTGTTGCATTCACACAGACGATCTCTTCTACAAGCAGCCTTCCAGATCCAGCTACAGGCGTTCGCCCAACAGTTCCACGAGTGAAAATCTGATCGCCCGTATAAGGGCATCAGCGCGAACATCGTCCCCAATCTATAGTGACAGAGTATCGCAAGCCTTAATACCGTGTGAAATCTGCAAGCGGACCCATGTGTAGCCACTTGCAAATCGATGCAGGAGTAAGGGCATCAGTAAAAGAAGCGCCCTCAATCTATAGTGACAGAGTACCGCAAACCTTAATGCCGTGTGAAACTTGCGAGTGGACCCATGCGTGGCCTCTTGCAAATCGATGCATGATTCATTTCAAACAGGCACGCTGATGCATAAGAGTGTCTCTCCGCTAGCGCACCGACTTATGTACTGCGTGTTTTGGAAGAACAAGCAGCGATTGCGCCGCCGCACTAGCCGCAGGGTGAGATTTTTATGCCTTAAACTTCAGAGGCCTTTAAAAGCTGACTACACCAAAAACTGATACACTGACTCCCCGTGGTTAGTGCTGCGCTGGTGACTGACTGCCAGGCTGGGTGCATGCTCTTCCTAGCCCACTCTCTGCAGAGTTGACCACCTCAAGCTGGGTATGCCTGGAATCTGCGCTGTGCGAAGTGTGTAACGTCACCTGAGTTTTAGATGGTGTGCTGTAATTTGCAACTTTTTGAGCGGCACGACACTAACTGAACGGGGCAGGCGCCGCCGTGAGCAGTGACCACCGGTGCTGGGCGAGACCCCTGTCGTTTCCTCCATGTGGTCGGCCTACTGTGTTTTCCATTTCTCCGTTTGAAGATGTCGAGGCTCGAGGGATCCTGCCTCTGGCTGGCTTTGAAACCTTTGCGAGTGATGCGCCGCGCTCTGCCGCGGGCGGATCTGCAAGGCGCCATGCAAGCTACCCCGCTCAACTTGAACAGATATGTGCTGCTTTTCCTTTACATGTTCCAGACGTTCATGACGGGATGCGTGTATTTTGGGTGGGTTCCTCTCTCTACAATGCTACTGCGAGCGGGCGTCTTTAGTTTCAAATGCGACATTGATGAGATTGGGGCTCTTGTGGAAGGCGAAAGGGGGTTTGGCAACAACTACATCTGCGACAAGCAAGACGCGTCCGTGCAGAGCCTTTTCGTTATTACGCTGGCCGCGCACTGCACAATGAGTGCACTTGCTGGTGCCATGATGGACACGCTAGGTCCCAAGATCACCTCTACGATTGGCCAATGCTTTCACATAATTGCTTGGTCTCTCATCTCGACATTGACGGAGGAGTCCAACGCACGCGTATACTTGGGCTTTATCTTCATGGGTCTCGGCGCAGACACTGCTTTCTTGCCTACCCTTCTCGTTACCCGCCTCTTCCCAGGCGCCGCCCCGACCATGATAGCACTAATTGGCTCCGCATCGTCTGCTTCCTTCGCCATCCCACTTGTTTTGGACTTATATCTAACCAAAAACGCTATTTCTGGGTGCTGGTGGTATGTTGGTTTGGGCCCCTGTCTGTTCTTGCTGATAGACCTACTTGTAATGCCTCTGAAGGCATTCGAAGTCTTCGACGCTGATTCTCCCAAAGAACAGGAAGATGTGTACATGGCAGGAAGTATACAGCTTGAGTGCCTACATTTTTCAGACGGAGAAACAGGAGTGTCTGGCTCGGCTATGGAGGCAGTGAATCCCATTCAGCCGAAGTGTCAGCTACCGCGAGAAGGGCCTGTTGAAGTCGTGTATAGGCACGCTTTCTCAAAGACCGTGTTCTCCGAGAGGTATGTACTGATTGCCACATATTTCGTTGCTGTTGGATGGGCCACGGCGTTCTACCAAGAGGCTCACGACCGTATTTTAGTGCCGGCTGCAAAAGATCTTCTGGGCAGTGCTCTGCCTTTCTCGTTCATACTGTGCATACTGTTGGGCAAGCTTCCGGAAACCATTGGCATCTTACCCGTTATGGGAATAGTGAACACGGCGGGTTTACTGGCCTATTCATTTAGCCTGAAGCAGACAGTAGCTGCGGGTGTAATTTCTGTCCTGTGCTTCACCGTGTACATGGCATTGTTCGTTTCACAAGTGTTTGCGTATGTGGAGGAGAATTTCCCTGCCAAGTTTTTTGGTCGTCTCATTGGCATTGTGCAGCTAGTTGGTGGCCTCTTCTCTATCTTGTGCAGTCCACTCTTTCACCTTACCGTCAGTGTAGGTTCGAGGGCCATGTACATTGTTCAGCTTCCGATGATTGGTCTACTTCTTCTCGTGTATTTTCTCTTGGCTCGCATGTGCTGCATCCGAATGGCACCTTCGACGTCGCACACAGCGGCGAATCCCGACAGGCAGTGCCCTGATCCTTCAATTCAAGAACCATAATGGCGGCCGAGCTTCCATATTTGGTTTCTTTTCTGGTCCGCAGCATGCGCATTGGTAAAATCTGCGTTTAGAATGCCGAGCATAAGGCGAAGAGTGGTGTGACAGCGCGTGTGAACATATCACGTTTCTCGTGCGAAATCGCTCTGCATGCCCCTATACAGCCTTGGGATTCGATGTTGTTTTGATAGGCGGAGTACACGCAAAGCGTTTTTGTGTATTGATGCCTTTCCTTCCCATGAATAGGTCGCTGCGCCTGCTTCTGTGAGTTTTGGGTTCTGTGAGTTTTTGGAAGATGGACGCCACTGTTACACGCAGCGGAAACTGAAACGCAGATGACGCATGAGGAGGCTCAGTTATGCTGACTTGTAGGTACCAGCACCCAGAGCTTCACCTTCACGTACCGCAACAACAACGAAAAGACGCTCATCACGCAGATACCCAGGATAGCACATCAGAAGAAATCTGCCAGGATGCAAAAGCAGATAATACTCAGAATTAGAGAACCGTAGGCCCGAACACCTTTTTCCATGGGCAGAGAACAATTCAACTGGACAAAAAAGGCGTGGCATTAGTATGAGGGGCCACCCGTTGTTATGTACGGCTTGAAGTCCAGTAGCACAGCGGTGACGTCACATAATTTACACTAAAATAGACATTAGGGAGTTGGAGCTTATGAAGCGAGGAGGCCCTCGAGGGGGAAAAAGTTGACTGACGATCGTGCAAGCAAGCGCACTTAGCTTGAAACGGTGAAGACTCGTTGGGTTCCGCTGCCAACGCTCGCACTGGGAACTGCTCTCCAACTACTCAAGAGTTGCTCAGAGCAATTCCTAAGGAAGCTAGGGGAAGTTGTGAATTCATTGCCTCACCCCTACAGCATGCGCATCAATTCTGTCAGTACATTGAGAGTGCTTTCAGCCCTAGCGCGGGCAGCCCCATCCATTCTTCCCTTGACGCCTCGTAGCCAAGCAACAGGGGCTTCACCGTCACTGTGTTTTGGTACAAAGAATTATGTGAGAATTATGCGAAAACCCACCATCCCAGCCCTCAGACACATTATGGCCGGAAATCACAGTCTGGGAAGTTACCGGAATTGTCACTAAGCAATACAGCTGTCCTAGTGGGCGGCGTGTCGCCAAAAGTCCGATACACTAGCCTTACACTACTTCGCTAGTGGCCCAGGTTCTTAGTTGGGCCCGACTGTAAGTAGAACTGGGGCAATTCCAGAAGGACCCACTCAGGTTAATGACCAAAGCAGTGATCTACTAACATAAGGCGGAAGCAATTCGGGGGACGAATCTTCGTCCCGAGAACGCAAAGGAGGTGAAGGAGCTGTACGGCCCACTCCAGCTTGTGGAGACATCAAGATGCCCATCTAAACAGACGAGCAGTCGAAATGCAAGAGAAAAATGAGCAAGGAAACAATGCTTTCATTTGAACGCGAGCCCATTAAGCATGATTTGGTGGAAGCAAACGGATGAATCGCGGATGAATCTATCTCCATTTGTTTACTGACCACCTACCTGGCTAGTAACTTAGTCGGCGTTCAGCAATGTACTGGCGTATTAGTGCATGCGATGAGAGCGGGGCTGTGCTGTGTAGATGGGGCCTTTGGCAGCAGGGGTACCAAGCGGAAGGGATGCCAGTCCGTGCAGGCCGCCGCCGCACCTTACACCCACCCCAAGACCCTGCTCCCCTTGGGTCAGGACGTCCGTCCGTCTTAGCCATCAGGTGAAAATATTGTCTTCTGTTTTCTCTGCAACGCATTCCTTGGACGCTCACGATCTCATTCTCCTCCAGCTGCTCCTTGTAGAAGCGAGGTTAGAGCCATTTTGTCGGGGTGGGAGTTAAGGATGCGTGGGTTTGCATCGCCACATCGGGCGTTTTTGCCGATGCGACGTGAGGCCACCCTGTCGTCAGTAATACCCGTACCGGAGGGTAGATCCTGATCAATCTCCAGTGCGAAACATGAAATATTCCGGCATTCGCCCTAAATGTAAAAAATTCATCCCTTCTATCTTCTCACGTAGAACAGAGCTGAATTTTTGGCATTTAGAGCGAATCCCGAAATACTTCATCTTTTGCATGGTGCATTCTGCACTACTAAGCGTTGTCAACCATGCTGTTTAGCTGCGAGGGCATGCTTCGTTGCTTTCACCTGCGCAGATG
>NW_013549523.1:0-6168 GCF_000499425.1 Eimeria acervulina | reverse complement strand
GCGAGCGTCGTCGGTCCTAGGTGGGGACCGTGGCGAGCTGCAATGGGGTCAAATGCTAATAGCTTCATCCAAACAGCAGATCCACCCTTCGCTCCCCAGGCTCCTGCGCACAGCGTCTCAAGGCCCTGTGGCTGGTGCGGAGAGGAAACGGCTTCTCATTGTGGCGAGAGCTCGTTACCTTACCCTATGACCGTCGTGACCAGCCAAAAAAGTCCAGGTGGCAGTTCCCAAAGAGCATGTGGCCTCTCCACTCCCGAGACCTTTTGGGCACACTGGGCCAATGGCCTGGGGGTGGGGGAAGTTGCGGTGAACTTCATTGCAAACAATGATGCAAGGCAGCTTCACATGTAAGCACAACCAAACCCCTGACAGATTCCTGCACGACCACTGTAAGCAGTTTTGTACTTGTTTCTGCGTGAAGGCTGCGGAATAAGGCCAAGTAGTTGTTCATGCACCAACTTTGGAGAGGCGATGCTACAGCCAGGCGCAGCAATTCACCCTGCTACGAATGTTGCAAGTTAACCCCACGCGCTATCACCGCCAAGCCATTTTTTTCTGCATGCACTGATAGTACAGGCAATTTTAAAATGCTTACTTGGCGACCAATTGCCAGCCTTCCCGCGAGTAGAAATATATGCCCTGACTTCGAGCAGACCGTGCTGCACCTGCACGACCCACAACCAGCAAACCTGGTGAGACGAGAAGCTGGCTGTGCCACCTAATGCCATTCAAGTAGCTTAAATAGGATGGGGCAGCTCATTCTTGCAGCACAGTAAGCCGCATCAACTTGAAATCACCCGCTGGAAGTCCTGAGCACTCATTATGCGTGCGTGACCACGGGGATGGCTTGATTCATATGCACGTGGGCACTGTGCATGGTGGGAACAATGTTTGCTGATGAAGCCAAATGAATATCCTTTTTGAAGCAGGTGCTCACAAATTTGTCTTGTGGGGAACCACACACTTCTGAGTGTAATGCGTCTGCACTTGAGCGACACTGATCAACCGCCACGACAGCTGGCGGCGGAGACCAGGGAGCTTGAATGTCCTTCTGTCGCTTTGCTCAGGCTGCATAAGTTAATGGGAACTGACTCTTTATTGGCGAAGTGATTGATGTTTCCCACCGAATGGCATCAGGCTGCAGTTTGCGGCGTTCCGAGTGTGTCCCCGTCCGCTCCTCTGCCCAAGGATTTCCCCCCATTGGTTGTGGACTCCTGTCCTTGGCATCGCTGACCGAGGCAAAGATAGTACCTACGCGTAGGCTTCCTTCCCAATTGTCAATACTAGATCTCTACCTTCTGCTGAATAGAGAAAAAAGCTCTCCGGGGAGTGTCAGCCCGACTATGCGGCTGTAAAGCTTTACAGTATGAGCTGGTTGCCGCCGTACACACTCATCTATAAAGGGCAATCTGGATGAAGGCAGCTAGTGCTTACTTGGTGGTCGCTGCTGGATTTGCATCGCCGTATCTCGGTGATGCACGTGACGGTTACTTCAACGCCTTCCATACGGCCGACAGCCAGGCCTACCTCCTGTGTACCGCAAGAGGTAGACAGCCAAAATGCCTTCATGTGACTCCATCCCTTTTCCAGCCTCCAAAGCGTGGCGCAAGCGTGTCTTCCCAGTTGTATTCTATGCAGTGGTCTTGGGTACCGTGTTTCTGCTCTGATGCTTTCTGGTTTTCGGGTCGTTCAGGAAGACGAACTCCCATGGAAATTGGGTGAAAGACGAACTCCCATGGAAATTGGCGTATTCGTGCAGAGAAACAGCTCAAATATTTCTGTCACGACGGTGTGGAGCATCCGTCGCTAGGCACAGAGTGAGCTCTGGAAGTGGCTTCGCGGGGTAGCTTTTATGGTATTTTTAATTAGTAATTTATAGGTGTTGCTTCCTCTTGCAACTGACGTCTGCTTGAAGAGCGTGTCAAGCCCAACGTCAATGCGCCTTTGTTCACTTCTATTGCAGAGTGCCATGCCATTTCTGCATCGCATACTGAAGCTCTGGACAAACGGCGGAGTGCTTCTTGTGAGAGGCCAGCTCGTTCAGCCTAGGTGTGGGGTGACGGCCAAGTGAGCAATTCAGCGGATGTGGGCGACGTCGCGCGCTGTCGAGTGGAGCCGGCTGCGTTAGCAGGCCGACGTTGTGGGAAACAGGTTTTTATCCCAGAGCTGTTGCACAGATTTCTTTGCTTGCGTACATAAAATGTGTTAAAGCGCAGCACTGCAGGGGGTCAACTGACGGGCTTTGCGGGAAGGCCGAAGCTGGACAGCAACTTGCATGGAACAGCAAGCAGCCAAGTCTTTAACCTCTACAGAAACGCTACGGTGCTTGGGCGATCCAAAAACTAAGTCATAGTTCCAGGAGTCTCCTCGTTGACTGCCATTAGCATTGAAGTTTCGTCGTGTCAGATACAATGAAAACGGTTGCGATTAAATCCACTGAAATGAGCAATGTAAAAGAGGGGGCATACGCTAACTGCTCCAGTTCCTTGTGAAAGTAGCCTGAACAAAGACGACTGGCATCTGAGTTGACTGTCACGATTTCAAGGCGGATGAAAGGCTCACCGGTGTGTCTTTTGAGCCGTGAGAATGGACGTGGAGGGTAACTACGGAACACACAAGAGCTCCACGCAGCACTGGGACGGAGCAGGTGAATGCTGTAGACTGCCTCATCCCCCCATCCCCTCCACAATGCAGACCATCAATAACCTACAAAGGCAAATCCACTTCACAGGAATAGTGCACTTGAGGCTTCGGTGCTCTAAAGAGATCTGTCGTGGGGTGCCAGCAGCTTCGAAGATGCGATTGGCAAAGGGCTGGAATTGCAAAGGGCACCAACAGCAAGCTTATGAAATTCAATCGTCTTTGCTGATGGAGTCAGGGTTGTTTGGATTTCTCCAGGCATTTAGACGTTGGGTTTGTGTACACAACTAAAAAGATCTTGGAACTGTGAGCCCCTCCCGCCGCCTACCTTATCCAGCCGCTACCGGTTTTTCCTGATGTTGAAACCCGTCATTGAAAATTTAGTAAAATAATATCCCCCAGTTCATCGCTTCAAGCATGCGATTTGCCACGATGAAGTCGTATGCTGAAACCCCCACTGCGTGGAACACCTGCGAGGAAATGGCGAACCGCAGGTCTGGTAATGGTCAGCCGTTGAGTATTTCAAAACTTGGTTTGATAAACTGCAGCGCAAAGGCCGTTTGGAAATCCTGGAGATGTTCATCCTCAACCGATTTCGATTCTCCGAACCCAACTGGCACGGAAGGTCGCCTGCCACTAAGGCTGGAAAGGATAAACGCGCATTGATCTCTCTCACAGGCGCGTTGTTTTCACTTGACAGCTGCATAATTCGGATGAGCGCACTAGTCTTTGCTTTATTGCAAGCTACTCAAGCAAGGAGTGTCTGTTGCAAGGCGCCCTCTGTCGTGTTGTGGCGTCCATCAGAAGTAGGTGTGCGTATCCGTGCAAATGTGCATATTGGCTAGTGTCGTTTAAAGATTTAAGATATGAGTCCACCACAAAAAGGCTGAGGTCCTTTCCAGTATCCAGACTGGACAGGAGGAAGGCCCGGCGCCGGTGTGGAGAGGAGCAGGCCTGGCCGGAGTACAAAGCTGATTGCTGCAGTCGCTGCCCAAAGGCAACATTGCTTGCATGTAAGCTGAAGACCCGTTGCGATGAATTCACCAACATCGTTGATAAATGCTGACAAATGCGAAGCACGAGCATGACTTTTCAGCACCCATCATGCATGCGAATATACGCACGCTTTTGTGGGTGCACGCAAGTACTTTTGACGAACCCTACAGTGTCGAGTATGAAGCTGCATGTATTTAGTATTTTTGCTATTTCAGCTAGTTGATGGTGCGAGCAGCCTTCCTTGCCTGCTCTTGAGCCGGCGGGTTGCAAGGCCTGAAACTCGAGCAATGCTGTAGTGCCGCCTCTCGTGCTTGGGGATGGATACTGGGGTACAAAACCGCATACCTGGCAGGCACAGCCAAACTCTCAAAGATTTATGATGCTTTTCGCTTAAACTTCTCTAGTTTTTTCCAGTAGCAATGTTTTCACCAACCCACACCTGCTACGCAGAACCAGTCCTTACACGCCTCCAGCATCATTTGGAGGGATTCATACAGGGGTTCATACAGACTTTCCCTAGGAATAGAAAATATTCGATACTCGTCATCTTGCTTGGTTGAAAATAAAAGGTGTGAAGGAATTCTTTGCATCTGTCGAACTGGAAATGCTGTGCTGGTTCACCACGTGGTCACTGGAGCCTACCCCACCTCCCGCACCGTCCGTAACCTCCTCCATCTTGTCCTCCAACGGCTTCAACAATAAAGCAGCCACAGGGATGCATCTTTAACCATGAAATCTGAATGCCTTCATTCTGACGTTACTTCTCTCAACGACATCACTGTTGGGGGGCCATATCGTCCTATTTGTTCAGCTACATCCGTCATCTCCTCCGACGGCTGCTAGGAGAGCAAAGGGCGAAAAATTGCACTTTCCACCGGTGCTACCGCCATGCCACGAGGCGCCACTGCATACTGGTACTTTTGAATAAATTAGAAATCATGTGGTTGGTGCTTCCCTTGATAAACCAGGTAGCCTCCGCTCTCCAATCAACGTCACTGTCCTCGAGCCCAAACGATGCCGCAGATGCTCGGGCTTCTCCCAACGAAAATGCTGTTCCATTAGAAGGCCCTTTCTTTTCGCTATTCTCTCAGGAAGTTGCTTTACCTCGGGCCGATATTCGTCCCGACAGGTGGTCGCTCTCGCCCTCTGTTGCCCTTTCCGTCACAGTAGTTGCTGTGGTTTTCCTCATCTTCTCGTGCATCTTGCGCTTAAAACGAGGGGGTTACAATGTATCAGTGGCTCAAACCAGGAGCTTAGCTAGTGGTGGGTCAAACCCATGCAACCCGCATGGACAAGGTAGTCATGAAGATGATAATCCCCGCTCAACATCCAGGCCCCGCTCTACCCACGAGGAACATGACACGCTGAAGAACCCAGCAAGCGAATTCCCACGAGATCCAACAATGCACACACCAAAAAGTCGGAAAAGCGTGTTGCCATGGGGTGCTGCCGTACCTTTTGGTGAGCTGGGACCGTCGTCGCATTCAGTAGGTGCGCCGGGCTCACGGTGGAGCTTTGCCAGTGACAGTGCTGTGGGCAGCCGCCCGCCGTCTAGAATTCCTCCTATGCGGTCTATCAGTTTTTCTAGTGGTAGTTCGATGGGGACCCTCTCCGTGGGTGCCAGTGGTTCGAGGCCGTTTGGTTCATCATTTGGTACCCTCCCCCGCAGGGGCCCGGATTTCGGGCATGCATCATCATCATCCAGCAAAATACCTGCTGCTTTACTTAACCCACCATCTACGTCCAACCCAAAATCTGGCCCTCTTCCTCGGCAGCCTCCCCCCAGCCCACACGCTGTTGTCACACCTTCACCAGGACCTACGCCAGATCCCAAATCTAGCACTCCTTCACGTGCACTCTTCACCCAACCAGTTATGTCTCCATCTACTCGACAACCTGATTTACATCCCGGACTTCAATCGGATTCTTGTGGAGCTTCCTTTGGCAAACGGCTTGATGCTGTTCCGCCTGAGTCACGGCCTCCGCGAGGTGGCGCGGTTGACCCTCCTGCACGTCGGCTTCCCGTCAGCAGACCCGTTGATACCTCACCTGTTATTCCACCCGTGCAAGTTCCCACAGTTGGCCCTCTTCCACGCAATCCTTCCTCAAGCCAACTGGTTGATGGTTTGCCTCCTCGTCCCTCTCAAGAAGTTCAGCCGCCCACGCAGTCGCCTCAGCAACGTGCTGCTGGCCCTTTCCCTCCTAAACGACCCGTTCAGCAACCTCGGTCTCAAAGTCTTCGGGAACCTTCACTGGCGTCCGTCGCAAGGCCTGCACAGCTTCCTCCGCATCCACCTAGGCCGCCTGAACAGTCCCCGCGCTCTCAAGGACAACTTCAGCCGCCCACGCAATCGCCTCAGCAACGTGCTGCTGGCCCTTTCCCTCCTAAACGACCCGTTCAGCAACCTCGGTCTCAAAGTCTTCGGGGGCCTTCACTGGCGTCCGTCGCAAGGCCTGCACAGCTTCCCCCGCATCCACCTAGGCCGCCTGAACAGTCCCCGCGCTCTCAAGGACAACTTCAGCCGCCCACGC
>NW_013549524.1:5100-13668 GCF_000499425.1 Eimeria acervulina | reverse complement strand
AGCAGCAGCAGCAGACTGAGGGTGCAGCGGTAGCTTCTTGTCAGGAGATAGAGCTGCCGATCGGCACCCCCACAAACACAATGCGAAAAATCACCTTCATTAGAAGCTGTCCTCTTGAATTGCATGCGACGTACAAAGACCTGGAGGGGAAAACGAGGGCTGCAGATCTGGGTAATGCTTTTTTTATATCCAGGATACATATGTTTGCATATATATGCATATCTATGCGTATCTATCTATCCGTATACAACTATATATCTCTGTGCCTGCATGCATAAGTATTATATATATATGTGTATATAATATATATGTGTTTAACTACATATAGTATATATACATATTTATATTTATATACATGCATGGTTGCGTGTATGTAATGTGCATAGAGTGTATTTATTATGTTGTTAAAACACACTATTATATGTATAGTACACATGTTATATATATACATATATATATATATGTATATATATATGTTTAACATATGCACATTACGTGCATACATGTCTATATATGTATATATGCGTGTATGTTTAAGAAGTCACTGGTATAGAAAAGAGATGTGACGAAGTCGCAGCTGTCTGTCCGTATTTTTGCTTTGTTTTAATTTGACTATTTTCTTTATTGGCTTTTAATTGGCCGCTATCTGCTTTGCAGGCGCCTCTCTGTTCCTTTTATGATAATGCATCTGTGAGTTGTCTGTTTTCATTTTGCTGGTTGCTTGACTGTAATGACTGCTTGCCTGTCTACTTAGGTGTTACATGTTTGCTTGCTGTGTGCAGGGGGTTGTCGCGTGGAGTTACCTGAGGGGAGTGGCGAGAAAGAAGTGCATGTCTTTTGCTCTGTTAATTACAACGGGTTGCTTCGCTTCCCTAGGGCATGCATGAAGCGTGTAGAAGCAGAAGAGAAGAATTCCCCGCAATCAGCAGCAGCAGCAGCAGCAGCAACAGCGACAAACACGCCGTCGCCGGAGGTTCCAGCGGCTTCAGACGGTGAACAGCAGCAGCAGCAGCAGCAGCAAGAGGGTCAGGGTCAACAACAGGATGCAGCAGCAGGAGATGCTACTGGTGCTGCTGCTTCTCCTCCTCTTGTTGCACCAGCGAAGGTGAAGGTGACGGAGCTGTCTGTACAGCCGGTGGCGTTTGCAGGTCGTTTATCTGCGGAGACGCTTCGGGTGTATAGGGAACTTGAATTGCAAATGGACAACGAAGATCGGCTGTATCGTGAGAAGCAAGAGAGGCTAAATGAATTGGAGACAACAATATATTCCTTGCGCGAGGGTTTAGGGGCCTCTTTAGGATCGTTTGCAACCGAAGGAGAGAAAGAAGCCTTGTTGCGTCTGCTCGAAGAACTTGAAAACTGGGTGTACGATCACCAGGATGATCCACAGCTTCCTAAAAGTGCAGTCGTAGCAAAGCTAGATGCTCTCAAGGGGGCGGCTGCGCCGGTGCAACATAGGCAGCAGCAGCAGCAACTGAGGACAGCTGCAGCAGAAAAGCTCGCCGCAACCATTCGGGTCAGCTGCTACAAACCCTGAGCCCTGTGGCCATAAAAATATAAACCACTCTCAACAGCAGAGCTGAGAGGGGCCGTGGAATGATAATGGCTCAGGGCGCAGGGTTTAGGGTTTACCGTGCTGGGGTTGCGCCGGGGAAGCAAAGACGTATTTGCCTCGTGTTGCGTTGAGGTGTATCTACACCTTGTGCTGCGTGCTAGCGAGGTGCCTGTACACCTTTTGCTGTGTGCTGTTGAGATGTCTGTACCGCTCACGTTTAGAGGTGCTGAGGTGTATGTACACCTTGTGGTGTGTGGTGCGGAGGTGTATGCACACCTTGTGGTATGTGGTGCCGAGCTGTAATTACACCTCGTGGTTTTCTGCTGCCGTGTTTGTGCACCAGGAAAGCCGCCAGATTGCCACCGGAGGGGCTCCAGAGTATGCTCATATTGAACAGCAGACGATGCAGCAGCTGCTGCAGGCAGCAGAGGCAGATGAAGGCTGGTTGAACAAAGTCGTACGCCCAAACCCTACGCCCTAAACCCTAGTTGGGGTGTATGCGCTTTGCACTCCAGAAGAAGTGTTTGAATCTCTGTTGCCTGTGTTTATCTTCCATGGTATATCTGCTTTTGCATATCTAGTTCTGGGGTGTAGGGCTTGGTTGCTCGTGGGTCTAGGGTTCAGGGTTTAGGGTTTGGTGTTTGTTTGTTTATCCGTAGAGTCGAGCAGCCTGCATGCATGCCTGCATGCATACAGCCCCAATTCCTGTTGAATGTTTTGTTTGTTTTTGTGTTTCGCGTGCGATCATGTGTTTATTTCGTTTATCTTGTTTGCTCTTTTGTTTATAGATGCAAGATGCAGCAGCAATGCCTCTAACAGCAAACCCCCCGGTGTTGGCTGAGACAATCGATCAGCGGCGAAGTGACTTGGAAATCCTCGCGAGAAAAATTTGCTCAACTCCTAAGCCCAAACGTGAGGGTTCTTTTGTTTGTTTTGTTTGGTTTGCTTTGTTTTGTTTGTTTGTTTCTTTTTCTCTGTTCATTCGCTTGCTTTGTTTGTTTGCTTGCTTTGTTTGTTCGTCCTCTTTGTCTCTTTGTTCGTTCGTTTTGCTTGCTTTGTTTTTTCGTTTGCTTGTTTGTTTCTTCTTTCGTCTGTTTGTCTGTTTTTTGGTGCTGGCGTTGCTGCTGCTTCTGCTGCTGCTTTTGCTGCTGCTTCTTCTGCTGCTTCTGCTGCTGCCACCGACTCGGAGGGTTTTTAGGTAGGAGTTTGCGGAGAACGGAGTTGTTCAGTTTAATTTAGGGTTTAGAGCTCAGGGTTTAGGGTTATGTAGCGTATTGAGCTTGGTTTGTATGGTCATTCGGTGGTCCGTTTCTGTAAATCAATTCTGCTGCTTCTGCTGCTTCTGTTTCTGCTGTGCATGCTGCTGCTGCTAATGGTTCTGCTGTTGCTGCTGCTTCCGCTACTGCTGCAGCACCACCACCAGCTGCGCCTAGCGAAGCAGAAGGAATGGAGGTTGAGGGATCTCCAAAGAACAGCTGCAAGGAGGCGGCGTCTGCTGAGGAGGCCGGTGGAGATGAAGAGGCAAAGGAGGAGATGCAAGAGGAGACAAAGGCCTAAAGCAGCAGCTTGAATATTCATGTATATTTATGTCTATATATATGTCTATTTATATATATATGTATATGTATGTATGTAAAGAGCAGGAAGATAAACAAAGGCGGAGGTCAGGCTATGCTAGCTAAATGCCGTCTTGTAGTACATACAAGGAGAGACAAGAAATAAACACCAGGCCAAACAACACAAATCCTAGACAGACATTTCTTACACACCAATACTTATGCATTTAGAAGAGATGCTTGCAGCTGCTGCCACTCTAGCAGCAACAGCATCAATAAATAGTGCGCGTGTATACAGCGACAGAGGAGGAGACAGCGATGGAGACAGTGACAGTGAGACAGAGAGGTGCAGAGATACAGATAGAGACAGACAGACATAGAGACAGAGATAGAGATAGAGAGAGATAAAGATAGAGAGAGAGCCAGCTCCTCTCCCACGAACGAAGTAGTTGTTGTAGGGGGGTTTAGGGGCCTCAAGTGTCCCGTTGTTCTAAACGACAACGGTGCAGACACCCCAGAGGATGCCCTGGTATTGGAAACAGCATCAAAGACATTCTTTCTTTTCGCTTTCTTTCTTCCTTTACTTCTACCTTACTTTTCTTCTTTCGTTCCCCCCTCCTTCCTTTCTTTCGTTCCTTACATTTCCTTTTCTTCTCTCTTGTCTTCTTTCTCCTCTCCTTTTTTCTTTTAGGGTAAGCGAACTGGGGCTGTTGGCAGCTTCCCTTCAGCCGGTTCAGTTAAGTTGCTGTTCGTTATTTTGTTCTTTATTGCGGTTTCAATATTAGTGCTGTAAATACAGTTGCCGTCTATTGGTGTTCTTAGCAGCTATCACCGTCTGCTTGATAAAGCTGCCAGGTCTTTATGCAACAGGATGCTTTATAGCACTTTCTCTGCATTCCGACGGAGCTCGCTACCTATCGGTGTGCGGTGTCCAGCTAGCTAGCTAGCTGACAAGCTCTCGCTATGCAGCTGTTTGGCTAGTCAGCGTGAATCCTAGTTAGCTGGATAGCTAGCTACCCGTTACAAAGATGAAGCGGGAGATGTGTAAAACGTACTACTCTATCGCCAAAAAGCTTAGCCTAGTCAGCTGGCCTAGCTAGCCGTCCGTCTAACTATCTAGCTAGCTGGCTTTCTACTCTAGCTGGAAGTCTATCTAGCTATCTAGCTAGCTGGCTTGCTATTCTAGCTAGCTGGCTAGGTAGCTTCCTAGCAAGCTGGTGGGCGTCCCAGCTGCGCAGCCCTGGGTGCCAGAGCAGTTTGCACGCAGCAGGATGCCTACGGAGATGCGACGGGTTCGCCGCGACGCAAACAACAGCGGCAGTTCAGCCAGTTGCTGGCTATATATACAAGGAAATATGCAAGCCTTTGCTTATTATATAATATAATGAATTTTAAGTAGGCAGTTCTTTGGCTATAAAAAAACAGCCAATTCTTTCCGTTGAAAGACCAGTGCTTGAGGTGTCTGGACACCGTAAAACTTCCGGCGAGGCATATTCATGAAGCATCATTACGCATACATCCAATAATATTAAATAGTAGCATATATATAATACTACTGACTGTCATACGCGTATATTGTGTTCAAAAATATTAAACAACATTTACACCAATAGTACAAACAGTAATTTGTGTGTAGGATAAAAGTGTGTATATAAATAATGCATATATATATATATATGCATACGTGTATGATATATATATACAATGCATACAAGCGAATCAATAAACATACATTCAATAATCAATTTTTATAGAGGACACGGACTCAGCCCCCTGCAGCCAACTGCCAGCAGGTTGTGGCGACCATACACCCGAGAGGGCTGCTGCATGCATACAGCCTGCATGTATGCAGTCTGCACGCATTCATGCACCATATAAAACCAATCTGCATCTGGAATATCTGGAGAAGTACTGCATTGCTGTGAGGGGTGATGTTGTACCTACACCACAACGAAAGCACAAGTGCGTGCAGATACACCCAACCGGAAAACCTTTTGCATATGCACCTCAACATCGATGCAAAAAGAATTAGCTCAGCCTCCACTACCTAGCTATCCAGATAGCCATCCAAACAACTAGCTAGCTAGCTAGCTAGATAGGGGACGCGTGCATCCAGCCGTTGTAAAACTCTGGCTGGGATGACGCCCAGCTAGCTAGCTGGCTAGCCATCCAGCTAGCAAGCTAGCTACCTAGCTAGCTAGTTAGGGTGCGCGAGCGTCTATCCACTGAACAACTTTGGCTAAAATGAGGTCTCCGTCTGTTTCGCTTGCGAAGCTGTGGTGTACGTCCAGCCCATTGAGCGACAAGTCGGCGTGCTGCTGCTGCAGTTCTTGCTGCAGCTCCAGCGGCACTTTTTGTCTGAACTCCTCCTCACTTCTCGCCATGTCCGCCTCTGCTGCTGCTGCTGCTGCTGCTGATGCTCCTGCTGCTGGTTCTGCTTGTGCGTTGCTGCTTGAGGGAGGAACTGCATTTACAGCAATTAGAGTTTTGTCTATTACTCCGCTGAGTCCCTTATAGAAAGACAAAGCGCCTCTAATTCCGCACTGTTCATCTAGAGCATTATGAACGACAAGGAGGGATTTGCAGCACTTTTCGTTTATTTTGGCTGTCTCCTCGGGGTGTATAGGCAGCTCTGCCTTCCCCAGAAGCTGGAGCGCCGTGTTAGCGCGAGTGCCGTGGTGTATGTACAGCGGATCTCTTCTTCTATGTTCTGTTTCTGTTTCGAATTTCGTTTCTAATTTATTTCGAGTGATTTGCATGTGCGGTAGCCAACGCGCCAGCTGCTGCACCAGCGGTCTGGTGTACGTCCACCTTACGTTGCGCTTTGCTTCCTCAACATCAAACATAGGAGACAACAACACCGCTCCCCGAAGAAAAAAATACTCTCTAATCAAACGACAAGCATCCGAAGCAGCACACACCTGTGTTCCTTCCGCTGCTCCTCCTGTTGCTCCTCCTCCTGTTGCTCCTGCTGCTGCGCTTTCCGCTGCTGCAGCAGCAGCAACAGCAGGCTGTCCTGAAGCAGCAGCAGCAACAGCAGCAGCAAGTTCTGGGAAGGTATTGAGAAGGAGTGCTGTATCTTGAGAGGTCTCCATACACCTCGCGGCCGTCCAACCCCCTAAAGAAGAACCGACGATAAAGAAAGGGAAAGAAGAATCAATTGGCAGCAAACACAACTTGTCTTCTTCTTTTGCGTTTTGTTTATCCTCCTCTCCGTCTTGTTCATCTTTCTGTTTGTTTTGTCTCTCATCTTCCTCGTCTTGTTTGCTCTCCTTGGCGTTTTGCTCTTGCTGTTCGTTTGTTGCTGCCAGCTGTTGCTCTTCCTTTGTGGGCTGCGCCGGTACTTCTACGCCGCCACTCCTGCTGCTGCTGCTGCTGGTGCTGCTGCTGCGCAGCAGCAACATTTTCCTCTTAAGTACGAGCAGCATCTGCAGCGCGTCGAGGGCCAAGTCCTCTAATTCCCTTACTGCACAGCGGCAGCCTCCCCAGCCCTCAGATAGACCATGGCTTTGCATGTCTAGACAGCAGACAATAAAACCACTCAAGTTGAGGGATTCAACAATACTGCCGCGGTATTGAGGGGTGCCTAGACACCCCACGCAACCGCAGCCTGCTGCTGCTCCTGCTGCTGCTGCTGCTGTTGATCCTGCTGCTCTAACCGCTATCGGCTGTTCCTGAGATGTCTTCTGCTCTCCTACATCCTTCTCCTCCTCCTGATGCTTCTGCTGCTCTTGCTGCTGCTCCTTCTGCTGCTGCTGCTGCTGTAGTAATTGTTTGTCCAGCGCGCTGTGGGGTGTATATCCGTGAATGCGAGGGTCTCTACGAACTGAAGGAGAAGCAGAATAACGCCTAAGCCAAGAGAAGCGCGAGTGAGACTGATACCCATGCAGTAGCAGCACAACACCTCTGCTGTTCTTTGCTGCTTCGCGCTTGCAGTGCACGCACAGCTCCTCTACAACGTCTTGCTCATCCTGCTGCTGCTGCTGCTGTTGCTGCGCAGATCTGCTGCTGGTGAAGGGAAAGTTGGGCGTGCCTGAGAGGCGACATGCTGCTGGCGCATCTTCTCTTTTCTTTTTGACGCAGCAACACTTGCTGCTGCTGCTGTTGGTGCTGTTGCTGCTGTTGCTGCTGCTGCTCGTGACGGGGTACCAGATGTAGTAATGCAGCGTTAAACCCTGAGAGTTAATAAACTGGCCGTGTTCCGGTCTTCCATCTAGAGGGTAGCAAGCTTTATCTTCTTTTGCAGCTCGAAGCTCAACAGAACGAGATAGAGGGTCTGATGATATCACCTCCCAGTCCAGGGCCGGGAGCAACCTGCTGCTGCTGTCGCTTCTGCTGCTGATGATGCCTTTGCTGATTTGGTTCTTCTCGCTGCTGCTGCTACTGCTGCTGCTGCTGCTGGACTTCAGCGGGGAAGATGCGGCGTTCCCCATCGTTTAAAGGCTGGGCGCCGCAGGGGACAAAGCTTTGGGGAGGAAAAGATATTGAATACAGGGGGCAGAAGGATTATTGTGATAAATCCTCCTCTGCACTGAAGTAGGAAGGCAAATAAAAACGAATAAGGAACGCCAGCAAAGAGCTGCAAGGCGACGGCTGCGATGTCTGTTGAGGTGGTAGGTAGTACATAAGCGGAAGGTAGGAAACCTGTTATAGGGGGAAACTATGTTTTCAACGCAATTGAAAGGAAATAAGCATTAATAATAGATTTACTCTACATTCATTCATTGATTTGGTATTTAAAATAGCCCTTTATTCTGCAGCTTTCGCTGCCGACCTGGCGTCATGCCCACTGATCGGCGGGCGGCAGCGGCATGCGATGGGAAGCGGCGGCTGTTTGGACAAAAAGCGAGAACAAGGCGAAGGAAAGAATAAACAAAAGAAAAGACGGAATTAAATCCAAAGCAAAGCAAAGAAAGAAGTTAAAGTGCTTCTCGGGTTTCCGTCCGGCCCGTCGCTAGACCACCCGCCACGAGCTACTCATACACCTCAACTGCAGCAAATTTAAAAGCTTGGAAGTCCAGACAACGACCTCCAAAACTAATTACAATGGTCGTTTCTTTTAGAGGTTGTAATTTGCGCAAACCTCGCGAGATCAGCGGCAACGCCCGCCCCGCCTCATCGCCACCAACTGCATGTACACCTCAAACTTGAATACACGGTTTCCTTGGCTTCCTCTCCTTTTCTGTCACTCTCCCTAAATACCCAAGTTGACTGACCAGCAGTACAGCAGAGGCTCGCCAGCTCTGGGGCTGCGAGCCGCCGGGAACGTGGATCTAGGTTTAGCGTTTGGTGTCTAGGGTTTAGGGCTTAGGGAACTCCAGATGCGTGCGCCGCCTCAACAGCGACGAACCAGCAGATGAGGCGACCCACGAGTGGGATTTGCGCAGCCGCTCCTGGAAAGGAGGATGAGGAACTGCAACTGCAGCAGCGGCGGCACCAGCTGCAGCAGCAGCAGCA
>NW_013549524.1:0-5000 GCF_000499425.1 Eimeria acervulina | reverse complement strand
AGCAGCGGCGGCACCAGCTGCAGCAGCAGCAGCAGCAGCAGCAGCAGGGCCGGCGTCTGCAGCAGCCGCAACTAGAACGTCGGGAGCCTCCTCAGCTTTCGCATCAGGAGCAGCATCCGCTGCAACAGCAGCCGCAGCAGCAATCTCAGCAGCAGCAGCAGCAGCAGCAGGATCAGCAGGATGGCGCGAAGCCACGCAAGAGCGGCTTTAAGCTGCTTAGCGGTTTGCTGCACCGCTCCAGCGGCGGACGTTCTTCTTTGTCTCCTGATTTAAATTCGTTGCGTGATATAATACAAAGAGACACGGCAGCGAGAGACGTAGAAAAAGATTATCCCGTGCCTCTCTGGCTCAAGCGCCAGGGTGTATCTGCACCCTGTGCATACACCCAAACGTTTCAAGGCAAATACGGAACCGTCAATTACTCAGTCAAAGGAATTCAGAACAATAAAACAGTACGAAACGCACATACACCAGAAACCCTAGACCCCAAACCCTAAACAGACACGGCAACGTTGTGAAGCAGCCTGAGGTGTATGGACACTCCAAAGTAGCAGACCTGCGGCATAGGGTTTATGGTCTAGGAATCATGTTTTAGGGTTTAGGGTCTAGGGTTTAGGGTTTAGGGTTTGTGTGTAGGTGTTGACCTTCCACGGGTTGAACGGATCGATGCAAACTTTTCAAGACCTTCAAAATGTCCTTGCCGGCTTCGGATACAGAGTTATCACTTTTGGTTAGCTGCTGCTGCTGCTACTGCTTTTGGTGGATTCGCTGCTGCTGTGGGCAGTGCTGTTGCTGCTGTTGCTGCTGGCTGTCTCCTGTGGCGTCTTACTCTCTTTCCTCTTCCAGTCGATCTCTTGCTTCTGCGATTCATGTTGCTGCTGCTGCTGCTGTTTTTGGTGGGCCGAGAATGGTGCTTGCAGTGCTGGTGCTTCTGCTGCTGCTGAGGCTCCTTGCGACTGCTGTAGCTGCTGCCACAAGTGTTGCTGCTGCTGCTGGGGCGGCGGCGGCAAATATTGCTGCTGCTGCAAGTGTTCGCTCCTGCTGCTCGATGCACTGTAGCAGCTGAGGTCCCCACCAATAAACCGACGCAGATAGTCATATCAGCAACAGCAGCACACACAAAAGCAACAACAACAGCACAAGCAGCAGTAGCAGCAGCAGCAGCAGTAATAGCAGCAGTAGCAGTAGTAGTAGCAGCAGCAGAAAGAGCCGCAGCAATAGCAGCATTAGGAGCAGCAGCAGCATTAGCGACAGCACCATCAGCTTTTAGTGGATCTGCCCTTTGCACCTGATGTCTTAAGTACTTGTCTATTAATTAATTAATTAATTAATTAATTTACTAATTAATTAATTAATTAATTAATGGTCTATTATTCTTTTATTTGCATGTATGCAGATCTGTACGGGCATGGCTTGTCCGCTTCTCCCGCCTACCGTTTTTTTAAACGGCGATACTCGGACGATTTTTTTGTCGATCAGGCCGAAGAACTTCTCGCCCATTTGCAACTCAATCAAGAAAAACTAGCTCTTGTTGGGTTTTCTATGGGTGAGATAAGGACAAATACAAGAAATAAATGCAGAAATAAAGAGGTAGTTGAATAAATAGAGTTTTAGGTTAGTATATTCTTAAATATATTCAATAATTTAAGCACAAGAACCTCTCGCCCATTTGCAACTCAATCAAGAAAAACTAGCTCTTGTTGGGTTTTCTATGGGTAAGATAAGGATAATTAGGCAAGCTTTTTTTCTGTTTGTATTATGTGTTTGTCTATTTGTTTTGTTTGTTTGTTTGCTTGTTTGGTCGTTATACTTGTTTGTTTGTTTGTGCGTTTGTTATTTTTGTTTGTTTTGTTTGTTTGTTCGTTTTGTAAATATAGATAAATATGTATGGGCTGTGTGTTTTCGTTCTGCTGCTTTTTCATTTGTTGTTTGTTTGTCTGTTACCCTGTTTGCTTGTTTATTTGTTTTGTTTGTTTGTTTGTTTGTCGTTTATATGTTTTGTTTGCTTGTTTTGTTTGTTTGTGCTGTTGCACAACTTGTTTGAGCTCAGGCTTTTTTTGTTTTGTTGGTTTTGTTTTGTTTCTCTCGTCGTCCTTCTTCTTCATGTGCTTGATTTGTTTCATTTGTTTATTTGTTTGACTTATTTTAGTTGTTCCATTTATGATATTTGTTTTAATATTTGTTTTGTTTATTGTAGTTATATTATTTGATTTATGTATCGTATTTATTGTGTGTACTGTGATGTATTCGATTTTCTTTATTTGTTTTATTTATTGTATTTATTATCTTCATTTTATTTGATTTATTATATCTATTTTTTTTGTTTTTTGTGTTTGTTTCTCAGGGGGAGTTATAGCGGCTCGCTTTGCATGCAGACACCCGACTATGGTGAATTCTGTCTCTTTAATATCTGCTGCGGGCCTTATACCTAAAAAGCCATTCCCTGTCTCCGTGCTGCAGCGGTGCGGCTGCTGCTGCTCTCCCTGTTATCTCTGTGTCCCCTGCTGTCTCTGTCGCTGCTGCTTCGACAGGAAGAGCTTCATCAAGGCGAGACAAACCTTAAACCTTAAACCCTAAACGCTAAACACGAGAGGCTGCACTGTGCTTGCACCATCTCACAGCAGCAATATGCGCACCACGTAGCTGAGGAAAGACAAGGAGACGAGAACAAACAAGAAGAAGTTCTTTTTATATTTGTCTATTTATGCAGAGATACAGCAGAGGAGAAAGAGAAGACAACAACCATGAACAAGAGAAAAACACAAAGACAGACACGGCTGAAGCAACAGCAACGCGAAACGAATCGAAGAAACAACACCTCCCTTCTCCCCACTCAACTAAAGAATGCAGCAGCAGCAGCAGCAGCAGCGGGAGTGGCGGCAGCAGCAGCGGCAGCGGCAACAGCAGCAGCAGCATTGGGAGAAGGGACAGGTGTGCAAAGAGACACAGCAGCAGCAGCAACAACAAGAACAACTGCACTGCCTCACACCCGAGGCAGTCACATTCGAGTGCAGCTGCAGCAGCAGGAGCAGCAGCAGGCGCAGCAGCGGGAGCAGCAGCAGGAGGCGCAGGTGCAGCAGCAGCAGCAACAGCAACAGCAGCAGCAGAAGGGGGAGCTTTCGATTCCGGTTTGCTGCTGTGGCGGCGCTTAACTTGGCAGCTATTTGCAAAGAAAGGAACAGTCAGCACTTTTGTAGGATGCGTTACTCACGTACCCATGTGGGAAGCAAAAGATCTCTATGCACAGGTTAGCTGGTGCTGCTGGTGTTGCTGCACTGGTGTTGCTGCTGCTGCTGTTTCCGCTTGTGCCTTTTGCTCTAGGTGTTGCTGTTATTGTTGCCGGTTGCGTGTTTCTTTGTTTTTGCAGCTGGGGAAGCAGCAGACGCCGTGTTTGCTGCTGTGGGGAGGAGACGATCCCGTGGTAGCTGTGGATTGCTGCAGCCTTTTGTGCAGCTTGCTGCCGAATCATGCGTTAGTTGTTTTCCCTCACTGCCATCATTTGCTGCTAGCAGAAAGACCGCATGCATGCATTGCGTTGATATTAACTTTTCTTGGCTTTATACCCGACTTTGAACGAACAAACCGAAATAGCAGCAGCAGCAGTAGTAGCAGCAGCAGCAGGAAGAACGGCAAAGAACGACGAAAGAAAACGCATTCACAACAGCAGCAGGAACAGCAGCAACAGCAACAGCAGCAGCAGCCACAAGTGTATATGCCCGTATGGAGATATTTGCTGCCGTTCTCTCCTGATGGGGTGTACGTACACCCGAGATTTCGCTGTCCTCCCACTCTTACCCCTAAAGAATATCTCGATTTGCTGCAGTATAAACCCCGCTTCAGTGTTTGCTTTGAGGGCCCCTCTTCTGGGGACCCTGCTGCAGGGCTTGGCGAGAAGAGTAAAGAAAGAAAACATAACCGCAAAAGTAAAAAAAATGCAGCAGCAATTCAACAACAGCTTCTTCTGCAAGGGCCCAGCAGCAGGATCCAACAGCACAAGCAACACGACCAGCAGCACAAGCAGCAGCAGCAGCAGCAAGAGCAGGAGCAACAGGCGCAGCAGGAGCAACAGATAAGCGATGGGGAGGAATTGCACGAAGTGCCAACGCTGCACAGAGGGGTCTCAAGGGAGGAGGCAGCAAAAGCTGCTTCTGCTGCAAGCAGCAGCAGGAAACCAGCAGCAGCAGCAGCAGCAGCAGTCGCAGAAGAAGTAGTTGTCCTTCCTGACTCTGGTAATCAGCACTATTTTGTTTTGTGTACTTCCGGAACAACTTCATTGAAAGAAACAATACTAAAGGGCAAACATAAAAGGAGAAGCCAGCAAATACACCTGAGATACCTAGCTCAGCCGTACATATATATAAATACGCTCTTCTATTCCGGGTGTATATACACACACCTCTGCAACCGAAGCGTTTGCATGCATGAGTGTGTTTGTATTTGTTTGTTTATACAAATGCAATATGTAATAATATTATGGTGCGTGCATTATTTGATGTTTGCAGAGATAGAAGAAGCTTCTTCTCCTCCGTCTAAGCCTGAACACACAGTACCAGTCAGAGGTCAAATGCCTCCTGGGGCTACCTCTATCAAAGGCAGCACACCAGCAGCAGGAAAATCAGGTTCTGCTGTTGGTGCTGCTGCTTCTGCTGCTGGTTTGAAGCATACGGGGTCGCTGCAGGATTTTTTCTTTGCGGGTGATGCAGAGGCAAAAGACAGCTGCAGTTTGCCGTGCAGTCACTTTGTTGTTGCGAATAAATAAATAAATAAATAATGAAGAAATGACGACTTATGTTCACAAACGTGCAACAAAATCTCCCCTCCCCAGGTGCTGTACCTGCCCTGCAGTGTACACGTTCAGGTGTACCTGAGAAGATGCTAAAAAGGCTTTTTGATAGCACGTGAGGGTTTTGCTTGTGGTTTATCTTGATAATGTTGATGTACGGAAGATACTGTACGTACACCCCGATGGTGCGAGCTGCATATACACCCCAATGAGGAAA
>NW_013549525.1:11702-13715 GCF_000499425.1 Eimeria acervulina | reverse complement strand
AAACCCTAGTTCAATCGCAAACCCTAATTCAATCGCAAACCCTAATTCAATCGCAAACCCTAATGCAATCGCAAACCCTAATGCAATCGCAAACCCTAGTTCGATCTCAAACCCTAATGCAATCTCAAACCCTAATTCAATCGCAAACCCTAATTCAATCGCAAACCCTAATGCAATCTCAAACCCTAGTTCAATCTCAAACCCTAGTTTGATCTCAAACCCTAGTTCGATCTCAAACCCTAATGCAATCTCAAACCCTAGTTTGATCTCAAACCCTAATTCAATCGCAAACCCTAATTCACCCTCTAAGCCCTAATTCACCCTCATTAACCCTCATAAACCCTCATAAACCCTAATAAACCCTCCTAAACCCTACTTAGCCCTCACTAACCCTCATAAACCCTAATAAACCCTAATAAGCCCTCATATAACTTAATAAACCCTAAACCCTAGCCCCAGACTGTACACGCGAAGACCGCGCCCGCCTTGAAAAGTTTATTGGGCGACAAACCCTAAACCCTAAACCCTAAACCCTAAAGCACGATTCGGTCAAACCCTAGCTCTTAACCCCTCTTTCTATCCCCGAAACCCTCGACTGGCCCGCCGTACTTTGGCACGGCTACCTAAACCCTAAACCCTAAACCCTAAACCCTAAACCCTAAAGATGTGTGTTTATTTTCAGAATGACGGCACTATTCTGCTGCACACGCGGAGTGCGCGTTATGGGCGCCTGCAAAACGGTATAGGGCTTCGGGTGTCTCCGCAGCTGATAAAGAGACAAAGCAAACACATTGGACATCTTCAGTGCGGCTTACAACTCATCCTAGGCGTCAACGGTCAGCTAGGGTTTAGGGTTTTGGGTTTAGGGTTTAGGGTTTGGGGTTTTGGGTTTTGGGTCTTAGGGTTTAGGGGATACTGTGCAAGGGTCGAGGGTTTAGGGTTTAGGGTTTGGACGTTTGAAATGCAGGTCATAGAGTAATTAGGGTTTAGGGTTTAGGGTTTAGGGTTTAGAATTTAGGGTTTAGGGTTTAGGGTTTAGGGTTTAGGGTTTAGGGTTTTGTATGTTCAGGTTTCCTGTGGATAAGTGTCCCGGGGGGAGCGGCTGGTGGTTCAGGCGACGGCGTTTCAACGCCTTCACAGCAGCAGCAGCACGAAGAGCAGCAGCAGCAGCAGCAGCAGCAGCAGCAGGTGCAGCAGGTGCCTATACACCTGAGGCGTCAACTAGCAATGACTCGAAATATTGCGAATTGTTTAGCGAGGCGAGGGTTAAAATTAAGCATCGATAGAATTGATGTCTGCATGCAGTTAGCAGCAAAACTTAAATTAGAACCCCAGATGCTGCTAAACAAACAGCATGCAGATGCACTTATTCAATGCCTCGCCTCTGGACATACACCCCAAAAACCCTAAACCCTAAACCCTAAACCCTCATACCGCGCACCCCACTGCCTCGCCTCTGGACATACACCCCAAAAGCCCTAAACCCTAAACCCTAAACCCTCATACTACTCACATCGATACAATACGCATAGGCCTCTTCTGAGCGGCTGTCTACGGTTTTTGTTTTTTCTTTTTATTTTGCTTGTCTTTGTTTTTCGTGTGTATCTTTGTGTTTATCTTCGTCTTTATTTATCTGCTTGTCTGCCTCTGTCTCTCTTTTTGTTTGTCTGTCTCTCTTTCTGCTTTGTTTTGTTTTGTCTCAACGTCTCTATTTTATTTCTATCTGCATTCTTTTGTTTGTTTATTTATTTATCTCTCTTTTGTTTTATGCTTATTTGTCTGTTTATCTTTTGTTATTTATTTATTTATTTATTTATTTATTTATTTATTTATTTATCCTCTTGTCTCCCTCTCTTTTTTCTTGTCTTTGTCTTTGTCATTGTCTTCTTCTCTTTCTCGCTCCAATAGGGCCTTTTATAGGAGGGTTTAGGGTTTGGCCCTAAACCCTAAACCCTAAACCCTAAGTAGTCTTTTCAGGTGTCTCTGTACACCGCAACAGCTGCTGCTGCATGC
>NW_013549525.1:0-9102 GCF_000499425.1 Eimeria acervulina | reverse complement strand
GCTGCTGCTGTTGCTGCTGCTGCTGTTGCTGCTGCTGCTGTTGCTGCTGCTGCTGTTGCTGTTGCTGATGCTGCTGCTGTTGACCCCTCTTCTTTTTTTGGTGTTGGTGCTGCTGCAATTTCTGTTGCTGTTGTTGCTGCTGTTGCTGCTGCCGTGTGTTGCTGCTGCCGCGGCCTAAGCAGCTGCTGCCTGTGTTGCTGCTGCTGCTGCTGCTGCTGCTGCTGCTGCAGGTTTCACCGCTTGCTGCTGCTGCTGCAGCTGCAGCTATCTCTAGGAGGTTTATTGAGACCATGCAATTTAGCATATCTCCCCTGGGCCTTTGCGCGGCTGCAGCTCAGCAGCAGCAAACACAAAACCCTTGCTGCTGATCTTCTCCGGTCAGCCACAAACCCTAAACCCTAAACCCTAAACCCTAGGAAGCCTAAACCCTAAACCCTACACTCGCTCAGTCTGCAGGATTTGCGGCTTCATAGGGTAGTAGGTTTGGGCTTAACTTTAGAGATGAGGGTTTAGGGTTTAAAGTTTGGGGGTTAGGGTTTAGGGTTTAGGGTTTTAGGGTTTGGAGGGTCTGTGATGCCTCTGTGTTATATTATTTCAGCCACGTCGAGGCGCAGCTTCTTCAGCCGCAGCCGCAGCAGCAGCAGCAGCAGCAGCAGCAGCAGCAGCAGGTGCTGCAGCAGCTGCGCTGCAGCGGTTTGAGTTTGCTGCTCTGGGGGTTTTGTAGGGTGCGAGCGACGGAGGAGTTTTGGCTGTCTTTTGTTGCTGCACTGAGCAGCAAACTGCATCTATTCAACCCCCATGTAAACCCTAAACCCTAAACCCTAAACCCTGTAGTCGCACGCAGACATCAGCCCTAGGCCTTAGGACGACGCCGAAGCTGCTTGTCTTTCCGCCCACCTAAACCCTAAACCCTAAACCCTAAACCCCAATGTGATATATTTGCAGGAAGTAGCAAGTCTGCTTTATTCCTTCGCTCGAGCGAAGGATAAAGGGGCCCTCGCAGCAGCAACAGCAGCAAGGAAGCTACAACCTGCAGCAACAGCAGCAGCAGCAACAGATCTAGGACAAACAGCAGCAACTACAGCAGCAGCAGCAGCAGCAACAACAGCAGCTGCTGCTGTAGGCCCAGAAGGAGCGGGCTCTGGAGTGGGAGCAGCAGCAGATAGCAATATAACCGCACACGTATCAACGCCAGCAGCAGCAGCAACAGCAGCAGCAGACCCAGCAGTAGCAGCAGCAGACCCAGCAGCAGACCCAGCAGCAGCAGCAGCAGGTCCTGTGGGGGATTGCTTTTTGTCTCTGCTGGCTAAGAAGGCTGCAGCTCTCGCCGGTGCGATGAAGGGCCGCAGCATCAGCACAGCAGCTCTTGCTCTTACGCATCTTGCTTCCAGCAGCAGCAGCAGCAACAGCAGCAGCAGCAGCAGCAGCAGCACGATAAGCAGCAGCATTGCTGCCAGCAAGACCGCCTTCATGGTTGGAGCAGCAGCGCAGATAATTCCGAAGGCCCATACATTTGACCCACAAGTCAGTTACAGCAGCAGCAGCAGCAGCAGCAGCAGCAGCAGCAGGATTGCTGCAAGCAAGACTTGCAGCAGTGGCAGCAGATGCTGCTGCTGCGGTTGGTGCTGTTGCTTCTCATGCTGCTGCTCTACTTGCTGCTGCTGGTGTCTGTGTGTGCATTGCAGGCGTTGATTTTGCTGTTGTATTCATTTTCTATAGAGTATCAGCAGCAGCAGCAGCTTTTGCTGCAGCAGCAGCAACAGCAGGAGCAGCAGCAGCAACAGCAGCAACAGCAGCTGCAGTTGTTGGGAGCAGCTCTAGACAGCCTTGCTGCTGCAGTACAGAAGCAGCAGCAGCATCTGCAGCCTCAGGGTCTCTGCATCGGCTGTTTGGTGTTAAGCCGCACGAAGTGGAGGGACAAGCATCACCTCTTTAAAACGCTTGAAAACCAAGTAAGACAAACCCTAAACCCTAAACCCTAAACCCTAGTTAACAGAGCTGAGCCCTGAGGTGCCGAGGGGCAGTGCACGCCCGACCTCGCTGAACCTCACCAAGAATGAAAGAGTGAGGGTTTAGGGTTTAGGGTTTAGGGTTTACTATGCAGCACCAGAGGGATATGGGTTAGGGTCTAGGGTCTAGGGTTTAGGGTTTAGGGTTTAGGGTTTCCGTTCTTGCAGTTGTTAAAGCTCAAGAGCTTCCGCTCCTTCTCGTTGCAGCAGCTCGTTGTCCTCATGTGGAGTGTGGCTAGACTGAAACAGCAGCAGCAGCAGCAGCAGCAGCAACAGCAGCAGCAGCAACAGCAGCAGCAGCAGCAAGAGCAGCAGCAGCAGCAGCAGCAGGAAGGGGATCTGCTGCAGCGCCTGACTCAGGAACTGAGCAGAAGGTGAGGCGACAAACAAAGTCAAAAACATCAAAACCCCTAAACAGCTATTTTAGCAACACGGCTTATTTACATATATATAATAAACAATATATATATATATATATATATTTAATAATATATATAATAAATATTATATAATATATATATATATGTATTGTGTATTCATGTTACATATATAATATGCATATTATATATATTATATATCTCTATGATATACTATATTGTGTAATATATATATATATATATATTTATGTATATATGTTGATATATATATATATATGTATTATTTATTATTTTAAATTATTTTGTGAGGTGGGCGTACAGAACAAAGACAGAAAAGTTTAGGTGTATTGACGTCGCAATGGCTGTTGAGGCAGCAGCAGCAGCAGGGCCCTGCGCAAAGGAGGCTTTACACGGTGCGAGATTAGGGTTAAGGGTTTAGGGTTTAGGGTTTAGGGTTTAGGGCTTATTTGTTATCCAGGGCTTGCTTGAGGTTGCGGGGCGCCGAGAAATCGAGCAGTTGCGCCGCATTAATTGTGCGGGGTCTAGGGTTTAGGGTGTAGGGTTTAGGGTTTAGGGTTTGTTTGCAGGGCTGGCGGCGACAGCCAAGTCGCTAGCAGCAGCAGAGGAGTTCAGCACGAAAGAGCTTCTTTGGGTTGCTGCGGGGTTTGCAAAGGCAAACTTTGCTGCTGCTGCTGCTTTTTTTGCTGCTGCTGCTCAGTGCCTCGTCAATAGGTAACGCTCCTGCTGCTGCTGCTGCTGCTGCTCTTCTTGCTGCTGCTCTTGTTGCTGCTGTTGCTGCTGCTGTTGGTGCCGTTGCTGCTGCTGCTGTGGCGTGTCCTTATGCTGCTGCTGCTGTCGTTGTTGCAGCTGTTGCTGCTGTTGCTGTTGTTGCTGCTGTTGCTGCTGCTGCTGTTGGTTAAGTTGTTGCTTCTGCTATTGGTGGCGCTGTCACTCTACCCATAAGCGAGAACAGGCCTTGCTGCTGCTGCTGCTGCTGCTGCTTCTCCAGCCTTGCTGCTGCTGTGTCTCAGTCCCTGCTCCTGCTGCTGCTGCTGGGGCTTCGCAATCCTTGCTGCTGCTGCTTTGTTTGCTGCAACAGCTGCTGCTGTCACCCTTGCTTGTCTTATGCTGCGGCCGTTCCTGTTGCTCTTGTTCACGTTGCTGCTGTCGTTGCTGCGGCTGTTGCTGCGGCTGTTGTTGCTGTTGCTGTGAGACGCCAGAGCCTTTGCAGGCTTCCTCAGTGCTGCAGCAGCAGCACCCTGAAGTAGGGTGTTGCTGCTGTTGCTGCTACAGCAACACAATGGAGTTATATTTGCTGCTTGTGCTGCTGCTGCAGGTGGGAGGGGGCCCCCTCTTTAGCTGCGGCTGCTCCTTTCCTTCTGGCTGCTACAAAACTGTCGAGCTCTAGAGACACCGCAACTCAGCTGCTGCTGCAGCATGCTGCTGCTGCTGTGCATGCCTGGCCAACAACGCCACAACAACAACAACAACAGCAGCAGCAGCAGCAACAGCAGCAGCACGAAGTGCAGCCCCGCAAAAGAAGTTGTTCTGAGAAGCCTTCCTACTCTGCTGAAGAGTTGGGGCTGCATGCGTTCCGGGTGTATCTGCAGCTCGTAATGGCTCTCGTACGAATATTATTGTCTCCTTCCCTTTTCTGCTGCTGCTGCTGTTGCTGCTGCTGTTTTTCTGTTTGTTGAGGGTGGTGATACTCCACTGGCGCTGTTGATGCACCCTTTGAATTCTGCGGCAGCTGCTGCAGTTGCTGCTGCTTTTGCTGCTGCTGCTGCTGCAGCATGAAGAGTTGCTGCTGTTCGTTGTCTGCAGGCGAGGAGCAGCCACAAGGAAAATTTAAACCGCGACAAATTCCTCGCTACTCTCGAGGCAAACCTTGAAGAGTGCAGCACAGCAGACTGGAATGAGGTGCAGCAGCAGCAGCAGCAACAGCAGCAGCAGCAGCAGCAGAAGCAACGACAGCACAGCAGCAGCTTCAGCAGATGCACTAGCAATAGGAGTAGCAGTGTGCAATCATGCAGACTTTTTGACTCATAGCTAACTTTCTCCTGCTGTTGCTGCTGCTGCTGCTGTTGCTGCTGCTGCTGCTGCTGCTGTTATTTGTGTGGGGTTCGCAGCTACACCATCTGGCAGCTCTCTGGGGCATTCAGCATCACCCGCAGTGGGTGTCGCTTGCTGCTGCTGCTGCCGGCCGCATCCACCGTCAGCTGCTCCTGCAGCAGCATCAGCAGCAGCAGCCAGCAGCGCGAAGCAGCAGCAGCAGCAGCAGCAGCAGGAGCGCAGCTGAGTACGAGCTGGATGCCGAGGACTTTCTCTCCAACCTCCGCTTGCGTTTGGTGAGTGAATTTGATGTTTGTTTTTGTAGTTGGTTTTGCATAATAATAATATATCATAATATATTTTGTTTCTCTCTCTGTGTCTCTCTCTCGAGGTGTACGTACAGCTGAGGCACTCCAGTTAGGGCGCTCAGCAGCAGCAGGAGAAATTATATTTAATTTATCTTGCTTCTGCTGCTGCGCGCTGTCGCATATCTACTAACGTCAATTGCTGCTGCTGCTGCTGTTGCTGCTGTGTCTCTGTCTGTCTTTTTAGGGTGTATCGGCATCTCCTGGAGGACCAGTGGTCCTTTAGGGCCCCTAAAGCAATTACTTTAATATTCATTTCAAGCTGCTTCAGCAGGGAGACAATGTGCTGCAGCAAAAAGAAAGAAAGAGTGCAGCAAATGCAGTTAGTGCCTCTACATTAATTGTCTCAGGAGACTCCAGACAAACAAGGGGCCTCTCCTCACTCAGGGCTTCCGCATGTGGTCTTTTAGTTGGGGCTAGCTGTGGCTAGCTATGGCTAGCTGGGGCTAGCTATGGCTAGCTGTGGATAGCTGTGGCTAGCTGTCAATAGCTGTGGCTAGCTATGGCTAGCTATGGCTAGCTGTGGCTAGCTGTAGTGGGCTGCTGCTCTTCGGGATGCGGAGTTACGAGTGTGCCTTCACTTCCGCTGCTGGAGAGGGGGCAGATGGATGCGTTTGTGCATGCAGCATACTGCATGCAGCTGTATGCAGCTGCATGCAGTAAAGCCCCACGAAGGGCGGCTTAGTGCGCCTTTCGAGGTGCTGATAGAAAACAGAAAAAATCTTTCTTGTCTATTCACTCATCATACACCCCGCAGGTAACGAGCGCATGCAGCAGATACCCCTCGATGCATGCATGCATGCATGCATGCAAAGAATAGGAGTTTTGTTTAGATTGGGGGAGCCCACAGAATTTGCGTTTAGTTCTTCTGATTTTGTTTGCTTGCAGCGGCAGGAAGTTTGTCTCTCTATAAAATATATGTACACCCTGTTAGTCGCAGTCGAGATAAACACGAAGATGCAGCCATGGCTCTTGAATAATGTAATTGTTATGTTGTAGAAATGCATGCATGCAGCATGCAGAGATAAGAGGGCGTTTGGGGCTTTGTAACTTCTTCTCTTGATGATCGCTCGTCCTGCACTAGCAGTGGACCACTGGTCTTCTCGAGACGGCGTGGGGAGAGCCCCCATAGACCTGAGAGTTATTCTTTCTTTTATTTGCCTCTTGAGCTGTACATACACCTCAAGTATGCACGCATAGCTGTACAGACAGCCCCCATAGGACCAGGGAGGCGACACATACCGCAATAAATATATGCATTTGATGCCAGTTTAGTCGCTTAATGACGAAACAACTCAGTTGTGATAATATATATGCATTCAAACAAGAAAATAAAGGAGAAAATAAAGCGCTTTCGGCTGAGCTGACTATACACCCCAGCATCGGCTTCCTGCATCTCGTCGCTCCACCACCTTTGCGCGCGTAATTTGAACAAAATTACCGTCTAAATTGGATAAAAAGGAGAAAATGAATTAATAAACGAAAATTTAATTATATTTCATCATTAATTCCCTCTAAATTAAAACGAACATGTTTGATTTTAATCGCCGCTCCACCGCTAGACCGAACCAGCGTACAACCCCGAGTTGTACGCGAAGCCAATGTGAAGAGAGGAGAGAAAGTTTATGCTTTTTGTTTATGTGTGGATTTAATATTGAATAAATTGGATTATTAAATATAGTTTGGTTAAAAAAGCAGTTATTATTTTCAGAAAAGAGAAAATATACTCAAAAAATTGCAGATCTTCCGTTGCTGTACAACATCAGAGCACGCAGCATCGACCACTGATCTCTTGCAGCAGAAAGGCATTTTAAATTAAATATTTTAAATTTATTTTGTTTATTTATCTGCTGATTTAGTTGTTTATTCTGTATGCCTTTATACCCCCTCCCAGGAGCCTTAATAGCCTGTTGTCTTCACTCCTTCCAGAGGGGTTCTCCTCTCATTATAAATCTTCTTTTTTGAGTGAAGTGCTGCAGCAGCAGCTGCAGCAGCAGGCAGTTGCTGCTGCTGGTGCCTTTGTTTTGCTGCTTTGCTGCTGTGCTTGTTGCATGCGTCTAGGTCTGTAGATTAATAATATCTACTCCAAGCGATAATGCGGCTTATCTTCAGGAATTTGTTTCTTGTGTGGGTCTTCTGTTGTTTAAGTAAAAATGTTTGTTTAAACTCAGCAGCAGACAACTCCTTAGAAGATACTCTAGAAGACATCGGCCCCTTTGACTCCTTTGATTCTCTCAATACTTCTTCCTCTTCATCATCAGCTGCTGCTGCTGCTGCTGATGTTGATTCCGATCTTGATGACGATGACGACTTGGATTTGCATGCAGGAGCAGACGCAGCTGCAGCATCAGATGCTGCTGCAGCATCAGATGCTGCTGCAGCATCAGATGCTGCTGCAGCATCAGATGCTGCTGCAGCATCAGCTGCTACAGCAGGAGAAGGGGAAGCAGCGCACAGACGCGAAGAGACAGATGAGCAGCAGGAGAGACGCGAAGTTGCAGAAGCAATGCAGAAGCTGTCTCCTGAAGAGCTTAAAGAACTAGAAGAAGAAATAGCAAAAGAGATGGAGTTGTTTTCAAGATTATCATCTACCACCACAACAACAAAAGCCCCTGGGTTTTTCAAAGAGGTGAAGTTGCGTGGTGTTGTCTGTCTTTGTCTCTGTCTTTTTGTCTGCCTTTATTTGTCTAATTCTCTGTTTCTTTTTGTCTTTGTTTGTCTCCTCCTGTCTTTCGTTGTCTCTCTTGATTTTATCTCTTCACTTTTGTCTCTTTTATTTATTTTTTTAAATAAAATAAATAAAAATATTTTTTCTAAAAAAAATAATTTATCTATCTGCCTGTCTTTGTCTTTTGTCTGTCTTGTGCTGTACCTCCTATCTCTATTTATATCTTCATCTCTCTTTCGTCTCTTTTGCTTTTTCTGTTTTTTTATCATCTTTGTCTCCTTTGCTCTCTGTTGGCCTTCTTACCTCCCTCTCTATCTCTCTTCATATCTCCCTCTCTATCTTTTTACCTCTTTCTGTTTCTCTTTCTCTCTCTCTCTCTGTCTCCTTTTGTCTTTAGACATCTAACTAGCTAGAGAGTGGCGTAGCTAGTTATTATTATTACTTGGCGGCTAGCTAGCAGCTATCCAGTAGTATATATATATATATATATTTGTTTGTTTGTTTGGGTGTATGTACAGGCGGCTACTGGAGTGGGTAATTTCTTTTTAGCTCCTTTTCGTTCTGCTCATCAAATGCTGACAAACCCAAAGAAGTCTATTAGTGCAAATGATGGGAGCTTTATACTTGCAGCAAAAAAAATAAATAATGCAATAAAAGGAGAAGGAGGGGGCTGGGGTGAAGTAGTTCGAGACATGTGGAGAATAGTGACGATGAACCCAGATCGTATGAAAGAAGCAGAGAGAGAAAGGCTTAAAAGTGCAGTTAGTAGAGGCAGCACAGCTAGAAATATTATGAATTCGGATGGGGCTGCAGCGCATGCATTCGGAGATAGTTTAAAGACTGCTTGGGAAATTGATGAGCTGACAAAACAAAGTGAGCAACAAAAAAAGACAGAAGAACAACAACAAAAAGAATTCGAACTCATGCTCGAAAGATTCGACAACTAAAACCAACAAACACAAAATACTCACTTAAACGTATTCCTGCCTCAGCTGCTGCTTCAGCTGCTGCTGCTGCTGCTTCAGCTGCTGCTGCTGCTGCTGCTGCTTCAGCTGCTGCTGCAGCCACTACGCCAATAATACAAACACTTCTTAACAACAACACCAATAGATATGCGTCCCATATATGTAGTAGTGTGTAATATATATATATATATATATTACATATGTGTACATATATATATATATTAAATATATATATATATATATATACTGTGCATGCAAATGGGTGTATGCAAGTGGGTGAATATTTGGGGGGAAGATTTTTGTGGTTTTGGCGCAACTCGGGCTGCCCCCATTTGCGTGGCCTCCTCGTTGGAAGACGCCACCTCCTAGCTGGCTAGCTAGCTAGCTAGCTAGCTAGCTGGCTAGCTAGCTAGGTAGATGGTACTGCCTCAGCTAGCCAGGTGCTCCTGCCTCAGCTAGCTAGGCAGATAGCTCGTTTCTACGCATTGGCTAGCCAGCTAGCTACTCGCTGCCGCCTGCTAGGCCAGCTAGCTGACCGCGGGGGCGGCTGAGTCCCTCCTCACGTTCAGTTAAGTGTCTGTAATATATATACGTATATATACAATATATTATATAATGTATATAATATATATATATATATAATATATATATATATATATATATATA
>NW_013549526.1:11351-13405 GCF_000499425.1 Eimeria acervulina | reverse complement strand
ACGAATTAGGGTTTAGGGTTTACGAATTAGGGTTTAGGGTTTACGAATTAGGGTTTAGGGTTTAGGGTTTAGGGTTTACGTGGTAGTTGATGGGGTTATGCCAGACTTCTAACTGCAGTATTTTTTCTCCTGTCTCCTCTTCGACTGCCCGCATAGTCTCCTGCATGCGCTGCAGCAGCAGCAGCAGCAACAGCAGCAGAGGCAGCAGCAGCAACAGCAGCAGCAGCAGCAGCAGTAATAGCAGCAGCCACAACAGAAGCACCAGAAAGTGTAGGATTGCAGCAGCAGCAGCGGTAGATGCAGCAGCAGCACATGCAGCAGCAGACGTAGCATTAGATTCAGATGCAGCTGCTGCAGCAGAAGCATCAGTTGCAGCACTAGGTTCAGCAGCAGCAGCAGCAGCAGCAGCAGCAGCAGCAGCAAATAGATTGAATGCATACTTCACAGTAGGGGCATCCCTTCCCAACAAACGCCAACAAATGCGGCACCTCCTCCTCGTTGCTGCTGCTGCTGCTGCTGCTGTTACTGCTGCTGCTGCAGCTGTTACTGCTGCTGCTGCTGCTGCTGCTGCCCCACAGGCGGATCCATGCGGTGTATTGCATGCGGCATTTGTGTTGCTGCTGAGCAGATTGAAAACTGCATTTGCTGCACACGGGTTTAGATAGAGAAGAGTAAATATATGGTTTAGATAGAGCAGCAAAGACAGAGGGGCCCCCTGGGGGGCCCCTGGTGTTTTGTTTATTAATAAGTAGTGAAGACGCTGCAGATAGGAAGAAAGTAGAGAAAAAAAGAAGCAGAATGAGTGTAAATAGAGAAAGAGAGATGCCTATACACCTCAAATGCATACTGCTGCTGCTGCTGTTTTTGCTGCTGCTGCTCTTGCTGCTGCCGTTGTTGTTGCTGAGGTATTTGAATTAAAATGTATATTTAAAGATAAAAAAGATGTTTATTAAATAAATAATTAAATAAAATATATTGAAACAAACGCAGATCTACTCAATTCATTTGCTGCTAGTGCTGCCTATACACCTCAGGGGCCCCCTGTATATTTTCTCGTTCTTTCTTTGTTTTTGTTTAGCAGAGGTGTGCAGCATTTAATGCAATTAAATTTAATTTATTAATTAAATTTATTTTCTATTTCTTTCTTTTAATTCGTTTTTCGCTGCATGCACCATCTACTCCGTATACACACAACACAGGGAGACGACGATCCCTAAACCCTAAACCCTAAACCCTAAACCCTAAACCCTAGAGCCCCTTTTATATATTTGGTTTATACTTATATATCTGTTTTTGTCTGTTTGCTTTCTTTCTTTTTCTTTAAGTATCACCTGGTGTTATCTGAGGTGTACATACGCCTCAAGTATAATATATATATATATATATATATATATATATATATATATACACATATATATATATATATTATACTTGAAGATCTAGCAAGCTCTTGTCTCTTAGTCTCTGCGTACTGTTGTTTGCTGCTTTTCTTTTTATTTATTCTTCTGTCTCTTCTGCTGCCTCTCTTCTGTCACTGCTGCTGCTGCTGCAGTCTCCTTATCTTCTGTCTCTGTTGTTGCTTCTGTCTTCTTTCTTCTGTCTCTGTTGCTGCTGTTGCTGCTGCTTCTGTTGCTGCTGTTGCTGCTGCTGCTGCTGCTGCTGCTGCTGTCTCTTTCTTCTGTCTCCTCCGATGGTTTCAAATATTCTTCTTCGCCTTTGCTGCTCCTCTTTTAAAAATGCATGTACGAATTTAGCAGCAGCAGCAACTGCAGCAGCAGCAGCTGAAGCAGCAGCAGCAGCAGCAAGAGGAAGGAAAGCATACGCTGCTGCTGCGGCTGCTGCTGCTGTTCAAGCTCCAAGCTGCAGGGGTAGGCGCAACAGCAGCTGTTTTTATCTGCAGCAGCAGCAGCAGCAGCAGCGGCCAGGCAGCCGTCGTTGGGTGTACGTGCAGCCCCTGTGCTGCAGCAGCAGTAACAGCAGCAGCAACAGCAGCAGCAGCAGCAGCAGATGCCTTTCACATTCTTTTCAGACAGAGACAAATCAACAGCGGCGCT
>NW_013549526.1:3219-5719 GCF_000499425.1 Eimeria acervulina | reverse complement strand
TCGAGACAAAAAGCAGAAACAGCAGCTTCTACTGAATCTGCTGCAACAAAACATCGCCGAAAGGAGTCGCATCAGGTTTCTCGTGCTTCTACAGCAGCAAAGGAGGAGAAGAAAAGCAGACGAAGAAAACCAGCAGAAGGCCCACCCCAGCGCGCAGCAGCAGCAGCGCCAAATGCAGCATCAGAATCAACAACAGCAGCAGCAACAACAGCAGCAACAGACGCAGCACCAGCAGCAGCAGAAGCAGAAGCAGCAACAGTATCGAATTCAAGAGAGGTAAAAGCAGCAGTTAGGGCTCGCAAGGAATCGGGGCAGCAGCAGCAGCAGCAGCATCAGCAGAGGCAACAGAAACATCAGCAGCAAGAGCATCAGCAGAAGCAACACCAGCAGCACCCGAAGCAGCGGAGACATCAGCATCATCATCAGCAGCAGAAACAACAGCAGCAGGAGCAGGGACAGCAGCAGCAGCAGGAACAGCAGCAGCAGCAGGAACAGCAGCCGCAGCAGCAGCAAGAACAGCAGCAGCAGGAGGAAGAGCAGCAGCAGCGGCAACAACAGCAACCGCAGCAGGAACAGAAACAGCAGCAGGAGCAGAAACAGGAGGAGCAGAAACAGCAGCAGCAGCAGCAGAAACAGCAGCATCAGCAGAAGCAGCAGCATCAGCGGAAGAAGCACCAGCCGCAGCAGCAGGAACAACAGCCGCAGCAGCAGGAACAACAGCAGCAGCAGAAACAGCAGGAACAGCAGGAACAGCAGGAACAGCAGCAGCCGCAGCAGCAACAGGAGAAGCAGCAGCAACAGCAGCAGCAACAACAGCAGCAGCCGCAGCAACAACAGCAGCAGCCGCAGCAACAACAGCAGCAGGAGCAGGAGCAGCAGCAGCAGCAGCAGCAGCAGCAAGAGGGCTCTAAAGACTCTGGAGGTGCAGGCTTGCCGCTGGATTCGCCTGGGAGTGTATCTGCTGCTGAAGCAACAAAGTGAAGAGCAACACATGAAGATAAATAAATAAATAAATAAATAAATAAATAAATAAATAAATAAATAAATAAATAAACAGACAAACAAAGAAACAGTAGCACATTATACCAGTCGTTATTTTTGTTTTTCTTTTAAAATATATTTGCATGCACTTTAAGCTCTCTGTACACTTGATAATGCTATAATAAATATTATATTATATATTATAATCTATATATATAATATTATATATTATAATATGTATATAATATATTATAAGATTATATATAAAATATGTGTTGCTCTGCTGCTGCAGGACAGTGCATGCAGATGGAGACGGTGCAGCAGCAGCAGCAGCAGCAGCAGCAGCAGGAAAGGAAGAGATGCACCCAAATCTTATGCTGCTTCAACAAATTCAATCTGTATGTCTTCTTCTTTTATTTTTATATTTCATTTGCTCTTAAACCCCAGATATATATATATATATATATATACATGTATACAATCTATATATACATATATATATATGCATGTATATAATATATATATAATTATATAGATAATTATATGTATATATACGAACGCATATATAGATAGGGATATATTTATATATATATTCGTACATATGTTTAGATACATATGTATGTAGATAAATACATATATATGTACATACAGATATACATATATATAATATGTATATTTATAATATATATAATATATATATATTATATATATTATATAATATATATATAATATCTATGTATTTACCTATTTATATTTCTGTCGATCTATATATATATATATATATATATATCTACGCACATATCTATACATACATATTCATATAGATATCTTTACATATATATACATATATACATATATATACATATATCTATATATATAATATATATATATATATCTATAGATATATAAATGAAGCTATACTGAAGTGCTTCTGCGTTTGTGTTTGTAAATATGATGAGTAGGCGAAAGCAGAGTTAATAGCGCTGGCAGTGTTGTTGAAAGACGAACAAAAAAGAATTAACAATGAAAAAGAAAGAAGGTAATGCAGTTGTTTTCGGTACTTGTTTGTTTCGTTTGTTTAATTTATGTTTATATATATAAATATAAATATATAAATATATAAATATATATATAAATATATATATATAAGTATATATATATATATATATTTATTTATAAATCTTTTTTATCTCCTTTGCTTTTCTTCTGCTGCTTTTCTTGTCTTTTGAGGTTTCTGTCTTGTTCTTCACTTTATTATTATTATTATTATAATATTATTATTGTTATATTATTATTATTATTATTATTATTATTATTGTTTGTCTGTATATCTGTGAATAATACATATTATATACATATATATTATATATATGCATATGAACATGCATATATGTAGATGCATATATATTTATGTTATATATATATATATATATTTATTTATTTATATATCTATACATATATGTACACTTAAAGTATATATATATACATTTATTTATATATGTATATATATATATATATA
>NW_013549526.1:0-711 GCF_000499425.1 Eimeria acervulina | reverse complement strand
AACATATCTATGTGAATTAAAGGAAGAGTGTTTCGATGTACTTAGCAACAAAAAATAACAGAGGGTTGCGACTGAGTGCTGACGGAGGCCTCCAGAGTATTATATAATAATTAATAAAAAATAAAGCATTACTCGTTTTATAAATATTTTTATATTTATAAATAAGAAATTAAACAGTTAATATTAATAATAAGTTGAAACAAATAATTATTTAAATTATAAATGCATTTATGGAGAAGAAAAATAAGTAAGTGCAACTGTACAGGGTGTACTGTATGATTATGATTAATTATTTGATAGAGATTAGATATATTATTATAGACTATAATATACTAATTATATAATAATAATATATTATAATAAAGTAATTATATTTTATATAATATATATACACGTTATATGTCTTAGTTAATCATACTATACATAAATTAATATTATAAATTAATATTTTAAATTAATATTATAAATAAAACAAATTCTAATGTTGCTTTCTAGGCCAGTTGGTACACCGCTCTTTTTGCATGCGACAGGTACAGGGTTCAATACCCCCCTTTTTTTATATTTTATTAATATTAATAAAGTGATGACCTGCAGTTATATCTAAATCAAATGATAGAGAGCTTTCTTCGTATACAAGAGATACAGAGATAGACATATATATATATATATATATTGAATTATATATATTTAATTATATAGATTTAATGATAT
>NW_013549527.1:3149-13425 GCF_000499425.1 Eimeria acervulina | reverse complement strand
AGGAAAAACATATATCCCTGTCAACAGCTTTACTCTTGGGCAGGGCCAGCCACCTTTAAAATATATTGTTGGGGGCTGATGCACGGCGTCGCCTGGCAACGCCGTGCCCCAGCTAGCTACCTTGCTAGCATGTAGCCAGGCAGCTAGCTAGCTAGCTAGCTAGCTGGTTTGCCAGCTAGCCTGCTAGCTGGCATACTAGTTGGCTCTCTACACCCACGCAGTCCACACACGCCATGGGTTTCACGGCTAGCTAACTAGCTAGCCAACTAACCACTTCGTTCACTATGCCGAAGATGCGTTTAGGGGTTCTAGGAAGCAACTGAAGCATGCAGTTGGCTGGGGTGTCTGCAACACCTGTCTGATATTGCTATTGCTGCTGTTGTTGTTGCTAGCGCTTCTATTTGCACATCCACAATCACTCTACAACAATACAACGCCTGTGCCTAGTTGCAGCAGACTGCCTATGCTAGACCTGCCTGGCTACGGCAACAGCAGCTGCTGCTGCGTACAAGCAGCACCTGCTGGCGCTGCAGCAGCCCCAGAAGCAGCAGCAGCAGCTGCAGCACCTCAAGGCCTGGGATAGGTGAGGGTGCCACTGAAGAGAAGAGGGTGAGGGTTTGTTTGTTGCTGTTTAGAAGATGCGCTTCCAGTGTCTTTTCTTGGCGTGGTAGTTGCCCCACTCTTTGCCTGTAATCGGCACTTTATGAACATATCCTTCAATTAAGCGCTCCATACGCGGGAGGCCCCACTGCCATTGCTGCAGCCTCTGCTGTAGAGGCCTCTGCAGCAGAGGCTCTGAGCTGTACGTACACCCCAACAGGCTCACCTCCCCACAACCATCCACAGAACCCAAAAGAGCAGAACGGAAGTACCTGCCTGGGGGGGCCCCGGGGGCCCCCAGCGACTCCGGGGCCCCAAACGCCTCTGCTGTTGCAACTGGCCTCGCGAAGTAAATGCTGCTGCTGCTGCTGCTGAACAGTAGCGCACCGTCTTCTGCTGCTACTGCAGTGACACCTGGCAACAACCGGCCAACAGGTATACCCTCCTCCTGTCCCTCTTCTGCTGCTGCTTCTGCTGCTGCTTCTGCTGCTCGCTGCTGCTGCGTCAGGGGAACTGATCCGGCTGCAGCACTGCCACGCTGCTGCTGCACTGCTACTACGCCCACTTCCGTTATGGTCAGCACGTGCTGCACTGCAGCAACCTCCGGCAGCAGCAGCTGCCACCTGCAGCAGCAATACACACACAGATGCAAGTTTGTTTCTACTCTCGTTCGTCGCTGCTCATGCTGCTGCTGCTGCTGCTGCTCTTGTTGCTTCAAGTTCTTTTCGAAAGAAACACACCGCTTGACTGTTGCAGCAACCCGCGCAGCAGGTTTTGGTACCGCAGCAGCAGTATCCAAACTGTTGCTGCTGCTGCTGCTGCTGGAGTTGCTGCTGCAAAGTGTTTGGCCTGGCATAGAAATGAAGTCGCTTTCATCGGTGCAGATGATGCAGCAACGAATTGTCTGCTGCGCTGCTGCAGCAAGGTCTGCTGCCGCAGCAAGCGGGGCCTCTGCAGCGGCTGTAGAAGCGTTGCTTGTTGCTGTTGTTGTTGCTGTTGCTGTTGCTGCAGCTGCTGCCAGCGCATGTTCGTAATGGGCCAGCATTGCCTCAGCTGTTTCAATGTCCATGACCAACGTGTACTTTCCCTGCTGCTGCTGCTGCTTCTGCTGCTGCAAGAGCATGTGCCACACCGCAGCAGCTCGCGCCGGCGCTGTCTTAACAGAAAGCGCCTCTGCTGCAGCATCGGCAGGCTGCTGTTGCAGGGACACCTGCAGCGGCAAAGGGAGAGGAGGTATTTGCTGCCTGGTCAGCAGCAGAATCTTGGCTTGCTGCTGCAGCAGCGGCAGAACAGCTGCCAACAGCAGCTTCGGCTTCACAACAGCAGCAGCAGCAGCAGCTACAACAACGTCGTCCCCTGGCGAGACGTGCTGAAGCAGCTGATCCCTGCTGCGCTCCAGCTGCTGCTGCACTGCTGCTGCTGGCAGTAGCACACTACGCGGCTGGCCCCAGCAGCGGCTCGCCTCCAGCAACAAACCCCAACTGTCGCTAGTCAGCAGGGTGCTGCTGCTGCTCTTGCTGTCGCTGCTGCTGCTGTCGCTGCTGGCGGTGCTGATGTCATTCCCTGCGCTGCCTCTCTTGCTGCTCTTAACAGCAGCAAGCGCCTCCTTCAGCTCTCGAGGGGGCCCCAGGGGGCCCCCCTCCGCTGTCCGTAGAGGTATCCATTTCGTGCGTATTGGCAGACTGCGTGTGTATAGGGGCTCTTCCCTGACGAACAGTCGCGCGCTTGCTGCTGCTGCTGCTTCTGCCTGCTGCTGCTGCTGCTGCTGCAGAGCTATGCATATGTCAGTTGCTGCTGGAGTTCTGGCCCCACAGATGCAAACCTGCACCCCCAACTGATCACCGAGTGCAGCAGCAGCAGCAGCAAGCGCCGGATGTACCAGCAGCAGCTGCGTCTTTGCCTCAGCTAGCTGCTGCTGCAGCATCCGCAAGGACTTGCTGCTGTAGATTACGCTGCTGCTGCAAGCATTCGTTCTTGTAACAAATACTTCTCCTCCTGCTTCCTCCACTGCTGCTGCCAGGGGCCTCGCTGCTGCCGCACTTGCTGCTGCTACGCCTCCTGCAGCAGCAGCAGCTGCTGCTGCAGTCTCTGCAGCAACAGCAGCATCACAAAACGGCAGCGGCACCGCCACGCCCCCTACTGCAGCAACAGCAGCCACTGCAACAACCGACAGAGGGGACGGAGGCAACAGCACACCAACGCGAAGGCCTACACGATGCTGCTGCTGCTGCTGCTGCTGCTCCTGCCCCTGCTCCTGCTGCACCTGCTGCTGCTGATCCTGCTGTAAGCGGATGCCGTAGTACTCGCACGCCTCGAGGATTTGGCTAGCAAGGGTCCTGCAACAACAGCAGCAGCACCAGCAGCAGCAACAGCAGCAGCAACAGCAGCAGCACCAACATCCCTACAGCGCGGCCACCTTCTGATCGCCTTTCAGAACTGGATCTGCTTCAGCAGTAGCAGCAACTAAAGCAGCAATTAAAGCAGGAAGTGCTGCAACAACTACAGCAGGAAGCTGCCGCTCACTGCTGCATGCGTTGCAGAGACACCGCGTCGGCTGCGACCCCATCGGATTGAATGCCTGCAAGACGTCCGCGAGACAGCTGCAGCAGCAGCAGCAACAGCGTCGACGAAAATGGTAACACGTCATTCTGAAGCAGCTACTGCAGCAACAGCAACAGCAGCAGCAACCCAACGCATGCATCATCCCGTACCTGAGCAAAGAGAGTGCTTATATTCCTTCTTCCCTCTCTGACAGCTTGGCTGCTGCGGCTGCTGCAGCCTCTGCTGCAGCTGAAGCTAACGCAGCAGCAGCAACTGCACCAGCAGGATGAGCGAGTCTTCCATCCACAGGCCGATCTGCTTCTGTACTGTGTTGCATCATGAGGCCAAGAGGCAGGCACTGTTGCTGTTGCTGCTGCTAATACCGGTGCTGCTGCTGCTGCTGTTGCATTCGTTGGTGTTGCTGCCTTAATTGCTGTTCCTGCTGCGGCTGCCTCCCTTACCGGTGCAGCTTGCTGCTGCAGCAAATGACAACGACGCCCGAGGGCTGCGCCAGCAGCGATCTTGCGCAGCATAAGCACTGCTGCAGCGGTTGCTGCTCTTTGCAGTGCTGCGCTCCCCCCTGTGCTCGTTGCTGCCGTTGCTGCTGCTGCCGTTGCTGCTGCCCTCGCTGCAGCGGCTGCTGCAGCGGCTGCTGCAGAGATTCGCGCAGCCGTTAATGCAGCTGTTACTGCAACGGTTGCTGCTGCAGTTGCTGCTGCAGTTGCTCCTGCTCCCGGCAGCGTTTTGTTGGTTAGGCTGCTGGCCTAACCATTGGTGTCTGGGGATGCTCGGCTAATCTGAGTGGAAGAAGGTCAACCGTGGGATCGACTCGCTCCTTAAAGAGAACAGTAGCAACGACAGCAGCAGCAGCAGCAGCTGCTGCTGCTGCTGCTACTGCAGAGGATATGATGAAATAGAGAAGTTCAGATGGTCCACACACGTACACAACAAAAAAAGAAGGAGCAGTGAGCACCAAGTTTTGGCTAAGGGATGCGAGCATCGACGAGTTGCTGCTGTTGCTGCTGCTGCTGCAGCTGTTGCTGCTGCTGCTGCTGCATTGCATGCATCAGCAACACAGAAGACCAAGTGTCTGCTGCTGCCCTGACAAACTGGCCGCCGTCTCAGCAGCTGAAACTTTATATTTGATATCTCATTTTGTGTCTTGTTGGTTCCAGGTACAGCTGCAGCTACGGCAGCAGCAACAGCAGCAGCAGCAGCGCGAGTTGCTGCAGGTTCAGACAGCACCAGCTCAGCTGTCAGCCCTAGTCAGACGCTTCAGGTGTACATACACCGAAACAATATTCCATAGGCGACTCGGAAGAAACACAATCTGCGCCCCTAGCTACCAGAACGCAGCTGCTGCTGCAGCAACAGCAGCAGACGCAAGGGGGCTGCTGCCGTTGCAGCAGCAGCAGTAATAGCCAAAGGCAGCAACTGCATGCGGTGACTCCACTTTCTACAAGGCTCTGCAAGCGATGCTAACAGCTTCAAAACACAAGGAGCCGCAGCAACAGCAGCAGCAGCAGCACTAGCGGCCAGGTGAGCAGCAGCAGCAGCAAAAGACGGGAGATGCGCAGTTCAAGGCCTTCATCCATACGACAGCTGCGCTCTGCACATCACGCCGAAGGAGCTCCTTTTACATGGTAGGCAGCAGCAGCAGCAACAGCAACAGCAGCAGCAGCAGCAGCACATAGGGGAGCAACGGCAACATTACGAGAAACAGCAGCAGCAGCAGCAGCAGAGCAAGAAAAAAAATGAGGGGCTCAGATTCACCTTCCCCAAGGCCTCGCCATCCTCGTTATACATCGGCAGCTTCAGTTGCAGCAACACCTGCAGCAACGACAGCAGCAGCAGCAGCAGCAGCAGCACTTGCTGCTGAGAGCAGCAGCGCGATTGAAGTTGCTTCCCTCAGACGCATTGGGGATTTCCTGCGGGTTGTTGAGGAGCAGCACCGCTTGCAACAGCAGCAGCAGCAGCAGCAGCAGCCTCATGGGACTTTCCTTACTTCCGTGGCTGCGGGCGGCGCTGGCCCGTACGGGAGCGGCAAAAGCTTGCAACAGCAGCAGCAGCAACTGCAGCAGCAGCAGCAGCCTCTTCTTCCTGTTCTGCGCGGCCTTTTGTCTGACTTGAAGGTGCTGTGCGATCGTGCGGAGTTTCACGATAGCAGCAGCAACAGCAGCAACAGCAGCAGCTGCACCGGTACCAGGAGCAGCAATGCCCCAAGGAGCAGCGAAGGCAACGCAGCAGCAGCAACAACGGCAGCTGCAGCAGCAGGCACTTCTGTGCGGTCTGCAATTGAAGACTTGCTGCAGTCCAGGGGGCCCCTGGGTGCAGCTGAACACAAGGGGCTGCTGCGCTCTCTCCTCAGCAGCCAGGGCCCCCCTAAGTATGCCAGCCAGCATATGATGCAGGGTGGCTTTGGCGCTGCTGCTGCTGCTGCTACTGCTACTGGAGCCCCAGCAGCTGACCCCTGCTGCAGCACCAAATTCGATACCTGCGCGAGTCCGCTCCCCTCAACTTCATCCTCGGGTATTGCTGCCTCGCCTGTTGCTGCTGCTGCTGCTGCTGCTGGCACTTCAGCCCGGCCGTCTGGTTTGAGCTCAACAGCAGCAGCAGCTGCAGCAGCAGCAGCAGCAGGGGGAGCAGGACAAGCAGGCGCCGCCGCCGCAGCAGCAGGAGCTGAGGCGGCGTTGCGCGTGCTACGCGAAGAAGCAGCAGCAGCAGCAAAGAATGCGGTTGCTTCTCCTCGGCTGCTGTCGTGTGAGGGGGGGGCCCTACGTGCTGCTGATGCTGTGCGTCTGTGCGGGCAAGCAGAGGCCCCCAGCTCAGCCCGATTTGTTCCAAAGTATAGAGGGGGTCCCCGCAGTTGCACACCATCGGGTGCAGCAGCAGCAGCAGCAGCTGCAGCAGCAGCTGCTGCTGCTGCAGCGGCTGATTCTGCAGCAGGTGCAGCAGCAGCAGCAGACAGCAGCAAGCTTTACCAGGCTTGGCTAGACGGGGCGTATATACCTCAGTTCGATGATAATGATGAATATTCAGAGGAGACAGACCCAGGATACACCCCAGTAGATATGACAGAAGCAGAGTTTCTTGCTGCCTTCTGTGGGGCCCCACACCCCCCCGTTGGGGGCCCCCAAGGCAGCGGGGCCTCCTGGAGGCCTCAACAGACAGAAGGAATGCATCCGCTGCTTGCGTTGGGTGTAGACCCTGCTGTTGATGTTGTAGGGGCCAGGCTGGAAATGGCTGCAGCAGCAGCAGCAGCAGCTGCTGCTGCTGCTGCTAAGGATGGCAGCCAGGAGCAGCAGCAGCAGCACCACTTAAAACAACAGCAGCACGGAGATGTGCAGCAACAGCAGGCAGCGATAGGATATGCTGCTGATCTCTGTCCTACCAGTGCTGGTGCTGCTTTCAGCAGCGGCACTATCTTCAGAGTTGGAGAAGACAGCAGCAGCAGCAGCAGCAGCAGCAACGGGGGGAGAGGCAGCAGAGCAACAACTCGCCCTTCTTCTCCAGCCTTCGGCGGCTCCCCTTCAATTGAAGGGGCCCCTCTAGAATCAACACGAGAGGCGGAGTTGTGGCAGCAGCAAAAACAGCAGCAGCAGCAGCAGCAACAACAGCAACAGCAGCAGCAGCAAGGAAGCCCCGCTCACTTCGGCCGCTCTCTGTCGTTTGGGGGCTGTGCAGACGCCCAGCCGAGCGGCAGCAACCTTAACCCCCCAGACCTTGCAGAACTAGCAGCAACAGAAGCAGCAACAACAGCAACAGCAGGAGCCGCAGCAACAGCGGGAGCAGCAGCAGAAGCCACAGCAGCAGCAGCAACCACGGAGGAGTGCCCCGCAGTGTCTTCTGAGGATGAGTTGGCGGGCTGCGGCGTTCAGGAACAGGCGGTTTCTGCTGCTGCGGCAGCAGAGATATTGAAGCAGGAGCTGGAACAGCAGCAGCAACAGCAGCAGCGGCTGGAGCAGCAGCAGCAGGAGGCGTACCTAGCGGCACGGACTTGGGAGGAGAAGTACTGCGACGGGGATAAGCAGCGCTTCAGACAGCAGCAGCAGCAACGTGCTGCAGCAGCACTCGCCCATGCTGCTTACCCCGCCTCCGCAGACCCCGCGTACCCGCGGCCTTGCCGTTTGAGGGGCCCTGCAGCAGCAGCAGCAGCAGCAGGGGGCCCCCCTGTTCAAGAGGCGACGGTGTATGATTGCTTCAATCTGAAAGTTGTCTTTAAAAGAAACACAACAGGATCTGATGGGCATAAAGAAATGGTTTTACCTGCAGGAACCCTTCTAGGAGGCAGATACAGAGTGCAGCAGGAGGTATGTATACGCGCCGCTGCTGCTACTGCTGCTGCTGCTGCTGCGGCTGCGGCTGCTCCTTGCGCTGCAGCAGCAGCAGCAGCAGCAGGTTGTGGCGTAGACATTTTTCTGTAGAGGCATCTGCTAGGGAGGGATCCTTTTAGGGTGGGGTTTCAACTTGGGGGTTTAGGGAGTGGGGGTTGCAGCTCGGCCTTAGGATTTAGGGTTTAGGATTTAGGGTTTAGGGTTTAGGGTTTAGGCTGGCTGTGTGTTGCAGATTGGGGCGGCGGCTTTCTCGCGGTGTCTCCAGGGCATCGACGAGTGCACAGGACAAAGGGTTTGCCTCAAGGTGAGCTGTTGCTGTTGCTGCTGCTGTTGCTGCTGCAGTTACTGCTGCAGTTGCTGCTGCTGTTGCTCTTATTGCTGTTGATGCAGCAGCAGCAGCAGCGGCCTTAATGAGTTGCGTCGTTATCTTGGTCGGTGAAGTTGTGGAGTGCAGCCGCAGCAGCAACAGGTTCCCTTAAATTCTCCTTTTGCCGCTGCTGTTACTACTGCTGCTGCTGTTGCTGCTGCTGCTGCTGCTGCTGCTGCTGCAGGTGATGAAGAACGAGAAGGAGTTTCTGGATCAGTCTCTTGATGAGGTGGCCGTGCTGCGTTTGCTGCTGTCTAATGGAGACCCTGACTGGCATCGTTTTTTGCGTTTGTTTGATTGTTTGTATGTGGATGGGCACTTGGTGTTAGTAACAGAGCTCCTTGATGAAGATTTATATACCTTTAGCACCACATTAAAGAGACAAAGACAGCCCTCCTTCTGGAGCTTAGGGAGGCTGCAGCGAGCAGCAAAAGATATACTCCTTGCGCTTCACTTCGTTCATAGTTTGCATATTATCCATGGAGACCTCAAGCCTGAGAACATACTTGCTTGCTTTACTGCCCCCCTAGCAGCAAAACTGCAGCAGCAGCAGCAGCAACAACGGACCACCTACAAACGAGATGCTGCACGCAGACAAACCAACGGAAGCTGCAGCACCTACAACTCCACCCCCTCCTCCCCCAGCAGCCCCACAAGCACCAGCACCAGCAGCAGCAGCAGCAGCAACAGCAGCAGCAGCAGCAGCAGCGGTGGGGATTCTTTGTTTGAGTGGGATTGTTTGGATTTGTTTCGTGTGAAGGTAATCGACTTTGGGAATTGCTGCTTCACGAGCGACGAGCTTGTGGTGTATACGCAGTCTCGGTCTTATCGTGCGCCTGAGGTGTTATTAGAGCTGCCTTACTGCCAACAAATAGATATATGGAGCTTAGGTTGTATTATCTACGAACTCTGGACAGGGGAGATGCTGCTAGGGTGTTATTCAGTGCCTTCTCTGCTAGCAAAGATGGTGGGGTTGCTGGGGCCTATTCCGGGGTATATGGCTCGCTGTAGCCCTCTTAAGCATCAGCTTCTAGACCCTGAGGGCTTCCTATACAGGTTTATGGATAGTATATCCACTGCACAGGAACATAGACAGCAGCACCTCTCGCTGCAGCAGCAGCCGTCGGTGAGTTGTGATCTCAGACCTCCTGATGATACCCTCCTCAGCTTGGTGCAGGATCACCTTAAAAGCAGGCAAACCCGCAACTCCAGACACACCAGCAACAGCAGCAGCAGCAGCAGCGGGAGCAGCAGCGGCAACAGCAGCGGTACGGGGAGCAGCAGCAACAGCCGGATTATTCGTTTCTTTGTACCTAAACGCACAAACCTACGCCAACGCCTTCGTTGCACTGATGATGTCTTTGTAGATTTCGTCTCTAAAATGCTGCAGATAGACCCCTGCAAACGTTGGACAGCTAAACAGCTGCTAGCCCATCCTTTCCTTACTCCGGGCCGCTACATAGACGGCATTCAAAGCCCTTAAACGCATGCATGCATGCATGCATTCTAATTCCCCTCAAGGGCCCCCACTACGCGGTGTCCGAAAGGGGTGCCTAGGCGGCATTCAAACCACCGAAATGCATGCATACAAACGCCTTCTGAAGGGGCCCCATCACAAGGGCCCCAAAGGGGGCCCCTGTGTACATTGGCTCGCCGCACGCAAACCCTACAGCACATTGCATGCAGACCCCAAGCAGCACAAATTATGACGCAAATGCTACACTATAGATGCCGTAGCAGGCAAACAAGGGCCCCCACAGCACTTTTAAAAGCATTCCTATGGGGCCTACTGTGGGTAGAGTTGCATGATGCCTCCCCAAATAAATTAGACCCCACCGTAGAAGAACCTGTAGGGGCACTCTGTAGAGGCCCCTACAGATTCAACAGGGGCCCTCTGTGTATAGACGCCTTTGAAGGTATAGTCAGGGGGCCCCTGATAGGAACCGAAACCGAATTTAGTTGTGAAGGGTTCAGTAGAATAACCTGTTTTGAAGTTGTGGGGGGCCCCTCTATTAGGGGCCCCTATTGAAACTTTGGGGCCCCCAAGTGGCACTTAGTGAGCATTGGGGGGCCCCACAGTAGGGGGAAGGTTGTTTGCTTCTGTTGCTCCGACGGAAGCAGCTACGCTGCAGCAGCAGCAGCAGAAGCGAAAGCAGCAAAAGAAGCAGCACCTTCTTACGTCATGTGCTGGCCGCTTGTCTTGTTTGCACCCCTGCAGCAGAGCACTGCTTAGTGGCTTCATGGTTGCTGCAGCACTCTCTCTCAGCAACAAAAGACAGCAGCAGCAAATGCACCACGCAAAGTGCCGGCGTTTGCATAAAACGCCAGAAGCTCTGCTGCACATACACCAGGTGCTGCGCATCCTAGCAGCAGCAGCAGCATCTGCAGCAGCAGCAGCGGCACCTGCAGCAGCAGCAGCAGCAGGCGAACTCTG
>NW_013549527.1:0-3049 GCF_000499425.1 Eimeria acervulina | reverse complement strand
AACAGGGCATGCTCGATCGCAGCAGCACCAACAGCGACGGCATATATATATATATATATATATATAGCAGTGGATGCCGCAGCATCTGCATTGGCCTTCTGGAGCCTCTAAAGAATCAGCTCACTAGGAGATTCTCACGTGAACCCTAAACCCTACACCCTAAACCCTAAACGCTAGGGGGATAATTCTAAACCCTCGCAGATTCCAAGAGTCTAGCTGAAGGCAGATCAAACGTAACGGACGAGGAACCCCCCTCCATCTCTTCCCGCCCCTGAGGCATCAAGCCGCTGCTGCAGCACACCTGCAGCAGCTACTGCTGCTGCAGAAGCTTCTGCTGCTTCTGCAGCAGCTTCTGCAGCTGCTTCTAAAGCTGCTTCTGCGGCAGCTTCTGCAGCTGGCTGTAAAGCTGCTTCTGCAGCAGGTGCTGCGGCTAGTTCTGCAGCTGCTTCTGCAGCAGGAGCTGCAGCTACTTCTGAAACCGCTGCAGCAGCAGCAGCAGCAACACCTGCTGCTGCTGCTGCTGCTGCATATGGCGGAGTGTGTTGAGTATTTGTTTGGGTTTAAAACATGACGGTGAAGAACATAGTAAGGAAGGTGTAGCTGATGTAGCACTGAAGAAAGAAGTAAAGGACCTCAAAGGCGAGAACAAACGAAAATAAAAAAGAAAACAAACCCGAGCTCATCGTCGCCAGCACCATTTTCATCACTTCACCAAACACACTAAATGCAAGCAAAGGACGCACAGCCTGAGACACACACACACACAATAAACCCCCATAAACCCTAAACCCTAAACCCTAAACCATAAACTCTAATAATCCCTAAACCCTAATCGGCAATAATATACCCCGAAGAAAAACCAAGTCGCACAAAGTGCAAGCATCCTAAACCCTAGACGATAAACCCTTTTTGTGTGTATTTTCTGCCCTAGTGTTTGGGGTGTATATACACCTGGAAGGTCGTGCGCGCCATGAACATGAAGTAGAAACGGAAAGACAAAAGATACTGCACAGCGAAGCTCAGCATCTTTACAGGCCTCAAGAACTCGATAGTCATAGGTGAAGGCAGCATCCCTGGCTTTGTTTTTGTAAGGGGTGATGCTAAAGACAGAACTGCACCCTTAGGTGAGCCTGCTGAGGGCCCCCCATGTGTGGGTGGCGCAAAAGGAGGGGCCCCCTGGGGGCCCTTCGCCATGCTGCTGAAGCTTGCTGCTGCTGTTGCTGCTGCTGCTGTTGCTGCGCGACACGGCAGCAGGCTGCTCCCCACAGGTCCCTGCATGCAAAAAAATAAAGAGGTGATGCAGAAGAAAGAGACAAAATAATTAAGGGAGAATAAAAGAGAAGCAAACAAGAGACAGAAAGATTAACAAGGCAGGAAGCCTCGTCAAGCTGCGCACCTGCAGTCCAAAGCGTGTGCCGTAAAAACCCAAGTTCGTCCCCGTCCTGAGCACACCCTAAACCCTAAACCCTAAACCCTAAACCCTCACCCCTAAATAACCCCAATGCACAAGGGAGACGCAGCAACAAAACAGGTGCATGAAGCCGGTGTAAGAAAAAGGCCCCAGCAGATGCAGCGTATGCATCTACACCGCACCGCAAGAATGTATACACCTCAAACCTATGAACAAGACTAGTTGCTTGCCTTCAGGCAAAAAGAAGGCCTATCCAAGGTGAAGGGGGGTTAGGGTTTAGGGTTTAGGGTTTAATAAACACAGGAAGGACAAGGGTAATAGGCCACCTGAGAGACAGAGTCCGCCCAATGGAGCCACTGAAGGCTCGCGCAGCAGCAGCAAACGCCATCCTTGCTGCTGTTGCTGCTAGGACTGCAATGGCAAGGACAAGCTACGGCAGCAGCAGCAGCAACAGCAGCAGCAGCAGCAACAGCAGCAACGGGAGAGTTGCAGCGCTGGCTTATAGACAACAAAAAGCTAAAGCTTCCAGGCAAGGAGTTAATATGGAAACAGAAAGGAGAAGAAGATATAGGGCCTCCTTCTCTAGTAGCGACAGGGGCCTCGACGACACACTGTGGGTGGCGGTAGAGAGAGGCCCCCAAGCAAGACAGCAGGAAATAATACTCCTAAATATAATCTAATAATTGTATTAATTTATTTATATATATATTATATATAAAGTTTGGTCTTCTTATATCGAGGGTTTGGTGGCTGCAGCGGGAGGCCAACAGCAACACAGCCGCCTCTATTCCCTGCATGCGCCGACAGCAGCGCAGCGCTTCGTTAGTTGTCTAGGAGTTAAAGTAAGCCCTCAAAATGATTAAATAGAAATTATTTCTATTTCATATTATTTAATGTGTAAAGTAAAACCATATTCAATGCAAGGAAGAAGAAAATAGAGAGAGTAACAGAGTGGACGACGAGGGTATCGATCCCTCTACCTCTCGCATGCTAAGCGAGCGCTCTACCATTTGAGCTAGACGCCCTTATTGCGCTGTCTTTGTCAACAATGCAGCACAAGGAATATCTTGTCATTATTATCTTATATTACCAATCCAATTATTATTAAACAGCATGGGGACTGTCTAATATTATTAACTAGCTGTTAGTACTATGCAGCTCAAGTCTGTCTTGTGATTGATTCCACTTCTTAGCTCCTTACTAGTGACATACAACGCTAGGAGTGTCTTCTATCCTGCGGCATGCTGCAGGAAGAGTGTCTTCTGCTTACTACCCTTAGAAACTGTCTCCTTATGCTCTCCCCTTATAATATACTGCACGACGTCTCTTCTAGTTATTGCTCTCAACGAACTGTCTCTTTGTACTATGCAGCATGAGAGTTTGTTTTATCTATGAACCCCAACAAACTGCTATAACGCAGCACAAGAAGTGCCTTGTAATTACTACGTTCAATCACCTGTCTCTTTATAATATGGAGCGAAAGGGGTGTCTCCTAACTTACAATAAAATGTGGAAAACGAGTGTCTTACAGTTTTTATTACACCTAACGAACTGTCTCCTTGCGACATACAACGCGCGGAGTGTGATCTAGTTGTTATTCTCTTGAAGATACTGTCTGCGTATAATATGCAGCACAAG
>NW_013549528.1:8911-12719 GCF_000499425.1 Eimeria acervulina | reverse complement strand
GTGCTTCTGCTGCAGATTGGAGACAGCATGGGCCAGCAGCAGCAACAGCAACAGGCAGATCTTCTATTACACCCCGCAGCAACTCAAGAGACACAGCAGAAGCAGCAGGGAAGCAGCGGAGACACCGCAGCAGCCGCGCGTACATCTGCAGCAACAAAACCCACAGCAGCAGCAGCAGCATCAGCAACAGCAGGGACGCTCTTGCAGCATAAGTTAACAGAAAGACTGCAGCAGCAACACGAGATAGAAGAGACATGCAGCAGCACGTACCAGCAGCACGCAACAACAGCAGCAGCATCAGCAACAGCAAGTAGCAACAGCAGCAGCAAGCAGCAGCAGCAGCAACAGCAGCAGCAGCAGGTGTTGCTGACAACAATCCTTCTGTCTCCTTTTCTTTTAAGAGCTGCTGCAGTCTCAACCTGCGGTAGCCGCCCCAGCAGTGCTGGCAGCAACTTGCGGTGTATATACACTCCGTCGTAGTGCTGCAGCGTAACAAGGCTCTCCAGCAGCTGCAGCACAAACGCAGCAGCAGCAGCAGCAGCAGCAGCAGCAGCAGCAAAGAGGCTTCTCCTTCGGTGCAGCTGCAGCAACTATCAATGCTTCTGCTGCTGCTGCTTCTGTAGCTGTTTGTGTTTGTAGTGTTTCTGTTCCTATTGCGGGGCCTGCTGTTTTTGTTGCTGCTCCCGTTGCTACTGCTGCTGCTGCTGCTGCTGCTAACCTGCAGCTGCAGCTCAGTAGATGCACCCCCTACGCCTCGCTGCAGCACCCCACCCAGCAGCCTGGCGATGTGAGCGTGCAGATTTGCTGCTTCTTTTTCTGCTGTTGACCTGAGAAGCAAACCATCAGCAACAAGTCATGCTGGTGCTGCTGGTGCTGCTGGTGCTGCTGCTCTTGCTGCTGCTGCAGGCGACAGCAGCAGCAGCAAAACTTCGCAGCAAAATGTGCAGCAACTGGTGCGGCACCACCAGAATCAGCATAAACAGCAGAAGCAGCAGCAGCAGATGCAGCAGCAGAAGCAGCAGCAGCAGCAGCAGACCAGTGTGCTTTAGCGAGTGCTTTAATGAAGTTAACAGCTTCAAGAAGAGGAAAGGCATCGCGGCGGGCTGAGGCTTCTGCTGTTGCTGCCTGCAGCAGCAACTTCTCTCCTGTCTCCGCCCTTTAGACACAAAGCAGCAGCAGCAGCAGCAGCAGCAGCAGCAGCAACAGATGCAACTGCTGAACCCCAGCAGAACCATAACGAAAGTAACAGCATCAACAGCGAGAGCAGCAGCAGCAGCATCAGCAACAGCAGCATCAGCAACAGCAGCAGCAACAGCAGAAGCAGCAACAACAGCAGCAGCAAGAGCAGCAGCAGCAGCAGCAGCAGCAGCAGCAGACCAGGCGAAAGCCGTCGCTGTCTTTGCAAGCCCCATTGGCGTTAAGAGAGAAAGCTTAGGAAGTAAAGCGTCTGCATGCAAATATAAATAAATATAAATATAAATATAAATATAAATATATTAATAAATAAATATAAATAAATATATAGATATATATAAGTATAGACAAATATAAATAGACAGAAATATAAAAAGAAATAAACACAAAAATATAAATATATATAAATAACAATAAACAAAAGTAAAATTTTTTTAAAGTAAAAATAAATAAATAAAAATAAAAATAAACAAAAACAAACAAACAAATAAATAAATAAAAATAAATAAATATTAAAACAAAAACAAATAAACAATAGACGAAAAAACAAATAAATAAAAATCAAAGAGATAAACAGACAAACAAAACAGACAAAAAATAAACAGAAAAATTAAAAAATAAAATTAAAACAAAAATAATAAAAATAAAAATAAATAAAAATAAAACAAAAGAAAGAAAAGGAGACAGAGAAAAACAAATAAAAAACAACATAACGCCGCATGCATATTAAATAAATAAATAAATAAATAATAAATAAATAAATAAACAAATGAATAGAAATAAAAATAAAAAATAAAAAAATAAAAAATATATATAGTGTCTCCTCCTCACCTCCCAGGGCCTTGAACAAACCCTCATTCCGCACATGCCTGCAGCAGCAGCAGCAGCAGCAGCAACAGCAATAGCAACAGTAGATGCAGCAGCAGATGCAACACATATAGTAGCAATAGATGCAGCAGCAGCAGCAGCAGCAACACCAGCAGCAATAACAGCACCAGCCGGAGCAACCGCAACAACAGCAGCAGCAACCACAGCAGCAGCAGCAGCAACAGCAACAGCAGCAGCAGCATCAGCAGCAGCAGCAGCTAACAGCTTAGCGAGTGCATGCGCAGCATTGGCGATGTCTTTTGGCTTTAGTTCATTTGCGGTTTGCTGCAGCTTCTTTTCTATGAAAGAAAGAAGAGGCCTGAAGACAAATAAATATAAATTAAATAATAAAATAAATAAATTAAATAATAAAATAACAATAAATAAATAAATATAAATAAATATATAAACATATATATATAAATAGATAAAATAAACAAGTAAATGCAATACAATAAATAAATTTGTTTTGTTTTGCTGTCTCTCTTTTGCTCTCTTCTTTCTTTGTTTGTCTCTCTCTCTCTTTCTTTTTGTCTCTGTCTCTCTCTCTTTATCTGTCTTTATATGTCTTTATCTCTCTTTATCTCTCTTTGTCTCTGTCTCTGTCTCTGTCTCTTTATCTCTCTTTGTCTCTCTGTTTGTTTGTTTGTATATTAATATCTTTTGATGTTTATCTTTATCTCTGTCTGTCTCTGTCTGTCTCTCTTTAATTTATTTATTTTATTTCTGTCTCTCTTTATAATTTTTGTTTATTTATTTATTTATTAATTTACTTGTCTATAAACTGCAGCGCAGCAAATGCATTTACAGCAGCAACAGCCTCGCTGCTGCTAAGCGCAGACTCACCCTCCTCACGCACCTGCAGCAGCAGCAGCAGCAGCAGCAGCAGCACAATTTAAAGGGTTTAGCAGCAGCAGCAACAGCAGCAGCAATACCAACAGCAACACCAGCAGCAGCAACAACAGCAGCCACAACAACAGCAGCAGCAACAGCAGCAACACGACCAACAGCAACGCCAGTAGCAACAACAGCAGCGCCAGCAACAGCAGCAGCAGCAACACCAGCAGCAGCAGCAACACCAGCAGCAGAAATAGCAACAGCAGCAACAGCAGCAGCAGCAGCAAACGGATTACAATTTGCGTCAGTCGATTCGTCATTGCGTTGAAGCAGCAAAAGTCGCGGTAGCGCCTCGCAGCAAAACCTGAGAAGCAGCAGCAGCAGCAGCAGCAACAGAAGTAACAGCAGCAGCAGCAGAAACACCAACAGCAGCAACACCAGCAGCAACAGCAACAACAGAAGTAGGAGCAGCAACAACAGCACCAGCAACCCCAGCAGAAGCAGCAGCAACAGCAGCAGCAGCAACAGCAGCAACAACAGCAGGGGTATGAGCATACACTTGAGGACAGCAGCACATTGCTGCGCAGTTAGCTGCTGCGCTGCTTCTGCAGCACGAAGACCCAAGGTAAACCAGACTTCTGTCTCGTCTACACCCTGCAGCAGCAGACGACGTGCTGTAGCAGCAATTTGCTGCGGGGGCAGCAGCGGGATAACTGAAAGAAAATTCTCAGGCCCTACGTGCTGTGCACACGAAGGAATATACCCTCCTGCTGCTGCTGCTGCTGCTGCTGCTGCTGCTGCTGCTGTTGCTCCTGCTGCTGCTGCTGCGGGCGAATCGCCGGATGCTGCAGGCCTGGGAGGCTCTGAAGCGCTGCACGCGCTGCTGAAATGACGCTGCTGCTGCTGCTGC
>NW_013549528.1:5000-8811 GCF_000499425.1 Eimeria acervulina | reverse complement strand
GTGCACCCGCAGCAGCAGCAGCAGCAGCAGCAGCAGCTGCTGCTGCTGCTGCTGCTGCTGCCACACGCGTCCTAACACCACTACAGCCCGGCGCTGCGAAGGAGAAGATGCCCGAAGCAATGAGCATCGAGGCTTTCAATTTCTGCTGCTGCTGCTGCTGCTGCTGCTGCCTTGACCTACTGCTGTGGGAGCCGTGCTGCTGCTGTGCTGCTGCTGCTAGTGCTGCGTTAATTGCTGCTGCAGCTGCAGCTGCTTCAAATATTTATGCACATTAGAAGAAAAGAAATTTACAGCAGAAGGCTGCAGACTCTAACACCAGCGTCTTGCTGCTGCATGCAGCAGCAGCAGCAGCAGCACTCGGACCAGACAGACCGGGGTGACCCACAGCAGCAGCAGCAGCAGCAACAGCAGCAGCGAGAGCAGCAGCAGCTAGAATTTGTGCAGAAACTGCAGCAGCAGCAGATGCGTTTAGTTTCCTCTTGGCGTTTAATCTGCCTACGTTCTGTTGCGGAGCCTCGTGCTGCTGCTAGTGCTGCACGCTGCTGCTGCTAGTGCCGCTGCTGCTGCAGCAGCAGCAGCTGCTGCTGTTGCAGTGTTGCTAGACACACTGGTGTGGGGCCGGGTTGTCTCTCTCCCTGGGCCGCGACCCCTTCGAACCAGCAGCCTCAGCAGGGACAGCAGCAGCGGCAGCAGCAGCAGCTGCTGCTGCTGCTGTTGTTGATGCTGACCGTGCTGCTGCTGCTGCTGCTGCTGATATTACCCTTGAACAAATTGCCTCAGCCAAGGCCCTGACACACATGGAGAAGCAGCAGAGCAGCGAGCTGCAGCGCAGGCAGATGCGGCGTCCCCAGCAGCAGCAGCAGCAGCAGCAGCGCCCGCTGCAGCAGCAGCAGCAGGGAGCTCAGGGTTTGAATGATCAGAATGGAGGCCTACCGAACACTTGCCCAACAGTGCAGCAGCAGCAACAGCAGCAGCAGCAGCAGCAACAGCAGCAGGCGCCGCGGCAGCCGCAGCCGCCGCCACCGCAGCAGCAGCCGCAGCAGCAGCAAATAAGGCAAGGCGACCTCGTACGAAGGCCCCACTCCGCCTATCCACTCGAGCAGCAGCACCGGCAGCGGCAGCAGCAGCAGCAGCAGCAGCAGCAGCAGCAACCGCAGCAGCTCGAACAGCAGCCGCGACGTCAGAAGCACAAGCAGCAGCAGCAGAAACCGCAGCAAACTGTGCAGCAAAATCAGCATGCGCAGCAAAATCAGGATGTGCAGCAGCAGCAACAACAACAGCGGTTTCGTCAGCAGCAAACAACGCAGCAGCTGCAGCGGGAGGAATGGAGGCCCCGCAGCGTGCCGGTGAGGGCTGTGGAGCAGCAGCAGCAACAGCAGCAGCAGCAGCAGCAGCACCAGAGGCAGCAGCAGCAGCAGCAGGAGCACCGGCAGCAGCAATTCGAAGAGCAGCAGCAGCAGGAGAAACAGCACAAGCGAGCGCAGCAACGAAGGGACCGCACACAGAAAATGCTGCAGCAGAAGCAGGAAGACAGACAGCAGCAGCAACAGCAGCAACAGCAGCAGCAGCAGCAACTGCAACAGCAGCAGCAGCAGGTAGAGCAGCGGAATCGTATTCACCAGAGGGAATATGAGACACAGAAGAGGCAGGAGCAGCCGCAGCAACGGCAGCAGCATCAGCAACAGCAGCAGCAGCAGGAGAAGCAGCAGCGGCGGCCAATGCAGCAGCAGCAGCACCGGGCAGCACCTTGGCATCGGCAGCAGCAGCAGCAGCAGCAGCAGCAGCCACAGCAGCATGAAAAGCAGCAGCCCTGGCAGCAGGATGAGCGGCAGCAGAAGCAGCAACAGCAGCAGCAGCAGCAGCAGCAGCAGAAGCAAGTAATTAACTTCGTAGAAGCTACTGCAGCAGAGGACGGAGCAGAGTGCAGCAACAAACAGCCGCCCAATCTACACCTGCGAAGGCGTCTGGTTACGTGGTTCCTGCTGCCTCATGGACATCAGGTGCTGCTGCTGCTGCTGCTGCTGCTATGCTGCTGCTGCTGTGTGGTTGCTGCTGCTGCAGTGTGGTTGCTGCTGCTGCTGCGCTTTCTTTGTCTCGCCTCCGCAACAGCAGCAATTAGTTAAATATCTATTAAACATTAGCATTAGCAGCAACGACAGCAACAGAAGCAGCAACAACAGCACCACCAGCAGCAGTAGCTGCAGCACTGGCCGTAGCTCTAGCAGCAGTAGCAGCAACAGCAGCAACACTACCAGCAACACTAGCAGCGACAATAGCAGCAACGGCATCAGCAACAGCAGCAGCACTAACAGGAACAGCAGCAGCAGCACTAGCAACAGCAGCAATAGCCGCACTAGCAACAGCAGCACTAGCAGCAGCAGCAGCACTATCAACAGCAGCAATAGCAGCAATAGCAGCAACAGCAGCAACAGATGCCGCAGCACTAGCAGCAGCAGCAGCAAGCGTGTGATGTGTGTGCTTATGTGTATGATTAGGTTGCTGCGCTATATTGCTGCTGCATGCAACCACTCTCCTTTTTGCTGCCCGTTGATGCTGCAAGCAGACCGCTGCTGCAGCCTCTGGTGCAGCGCAGCAGCATAAGTAAGAAGGTTGATTTGCTGCAGCTGCTGCAGCAGGGGCATCGCGCAGTGCCGCAGCAGCAGCTGCTGCATCTGCTGCGAGACATCTCGCAGCCTTCCTCAGGCTTTACTCCTTTGCTTCTTTATAATCCACACAGAGAAGTTGTAGACTTCGCCCTTAGAGTAAGCTGCTGGTGCTGCTGCTGCTGCTGCTGCTGCTGCTGCTCTTGACGCTGCTGCTGCTGCTGATGATTATGCTGCTGCTGGTGCTGCTGCCAACGGTGTTGCTGTATTTATTCAGAGGTATAATCCTTGCTGCAGTCTTCACGGTGTCCCGCTGCTGCTGCTGCTGCTGCTGCTGCTCCCACTGCTGCTGCTGCTGCTGCTGCTGCTGCAGGTGGTGCTGCTGTTTTGCAGGGTTTGTTTGATGACAACCCCGCGATGCCCTCTGAGTTCTGCTGCTCGCATAGATGCAGAGATGAAGGACTTCTTAATTGTTGGTTTGCTGCTGGAGAGGCTGCAGCAGCAGCAGCAGCAGCTCGACTCGCTGCAGCAGCAAGCTCTATGGAGTATTGTTAAAATTGCAGCAGAAAGAAAACGAGTGCTCAAGTCCTTTGCTGACAGATTTACGTGAGCAGCAGCAGCAGCAGCAGCAGCAGCAGCAACAGCAGCAATTATTCACCTAATAATAGTCTTATATCCCTTTGTTATTATAATTTATGATTATAATAATTTTAATTATATATTATTATATTTTGTTTTGTTATATGTTGTTGCTGCTGCTTCTGTTGCTGCTGCTGCTTCCTTTGCTGCTCCTGCTTCTGCTTCTGCTGCTGCTGCTGCTGCTGCTGCTGCAGGTTGTTTGCATTGAGCGCGAGCCCGAGCGACAAGCAAACATCTGAGTTGCAGTTGGCGAGCAGCAGCAGCTGGAGAGACAGTGGAGCAGCAGCAGCAAGAACAGCAGCAGCAGCAAGAACAGCAGCAACAGCAAGAACAGCAGCAGCAGCGGATGCCCCCCGCAGCGAGTTGCTGTCAGAGAAGCGGCTGCAGCAGCTTGCAGATTCCCTGGCCCTGCAGCAGCACCATATAGACGCCCTCGTTCATGTAAACCCTAAACCCTAAACCCTAAACCCTAAACCCTAGACCTGATATGTGAGAAGGCGGCTGTTGGAGTTTGCTTTTTCTTCTTGCTTAGAGCTTAGGATTTAGATGGTTTAGGGTTTAGGGTTTAG
>NW_013549528.1:0-2500 GCF_000499425.1 Eimeria acervulina | reverse complement strand
CTTCTGCTGCTGCTGCTTTTGCTGCTGATGGTGGTGTTGCTGCTGCTGTTGCTGTTGGTGCTACTGCTGCTGCTGCTGCTGCTGTTGTTTCTGCTTGAAGCATTAATGCGGGTGTCATTGAGACCGTTATTGCAGCAGCTCCTGCTGCCTTCTCTGCCGCTGGTGCTGCTGCTTCTGGTTGCTGCTGCTGCTGCTGCTGCTGCTGCAGTGCGTATTTGTTTGCTGCTGATGTGTGTGGGGTCAGAGACGGAGCGAAGGGCTTCACTAACAGTTATTCGTGGCAGTTGGCTGGGATATACTTCCTGCAGCGCTGTCTCTTTCAAGCCCCACAGCAGCAGCAGCAGCAGCAGCAGCAGCAGCAGCAGATGAGGTGCTTGCCAGAGCAGCAAGGGACCTGGGGACAGTTGTTAGAAGTATGTTGGGCTGTAGGAGACCCTCAGTGGCTGCCGCTGCTACCGAATCTGCAGCTGCGTCTTCCGCAGCACGAGCAGCAGCTGCAGCAGCAGCAGCAGCAGCAGCAGCAGCAGCAGCAGCAGTGTTTGGCGTGTGGGGGTTTGACTCCTTATCCTCTCAATGCACTTCCTGAAGATCCATCTGCTGATGTCTTCTTCTGCGATCCTCAGAGAGGGTTAAATAAACCCCTTAGTGGCGGCTATCTGTCTTTATCTGCTACTCAGAGCAGCAGCAGCAGCAGCAGCAGCAGCAGCAGCAGGGTATGCAGCTGCGGGCCCTGGACTGCATGCGGAAGCAGCGAATGGCCGGAAGATATTGAGGGTTTATCTTTAGAAGCATATTGTCTCCATCAGCTAGCAACAAGTGCAACAGCAGCAGCAGCAGCAGCAACAGCAGCAGCATTTAAGATGAGCCGGTACAAGCACGGGCTGGGACAGCCTGCTGCTGCTGCTGCAGCAGCAGCAGAGACAGTGCAGCAGCTGCGAATCGATTCTAAGCGTATTGTCTTCGCGCAGCAGCTGATGCCTCCTGCTGCTGCTGCTGCTGCTGCTGATATCCGCAGACACTTCACAGCTTTATTAGGTTCTGTTGTGCTGCTGCAGCAGCACAACCCCACGCTGCTGCAGCTGCTGCGGGCCTTCTTCAGGTGCCTAACACGAGGGTTTAGGGTTTAAGGCTTAGGGTTTAGGGTTTAGGGTTTAGGGCTTATTCTTTTTTTGTATTGTTCGTTAACCGCTGCTTAGGGTTTAGGGTTTATGGTTTAGGGTTTGTTGTTGAGGGTTTAGGGTTTGCTGATAATTGTTTATTGTTTATTGTATAGGGCTCGCCGTTTGTTGTTTGTTGTTTGTTGTTTAGGGTTAAGGGTTTAGGGTTTAGGGTTTAGGGTTTAGGGTTTAGTGTTTAGGGTTTAGGGTTTAGGGTTTAGGGTTTGTGATTCAGGTTTTACACGTGTCAGTTCAACGCTGCGTCTTGCACTTTGAACATAAAAGATTTGTCTCTCTTCCCAACAGCAAAACCTCTTCGCTTTTATTTGCTGCCTCGTAGACAGGCTGAGGCAGCAGCAGCAGCAGCAGCAGCAGCAGCAGGAAATGCAGCAGCAGCAGATGGTGTGCAGGACGTAGAATGCGACAGTGTTCATAGACAGGCAGAAAAAGCAGAGGAAGAGGGGGGCACAGCAGCAGCAGCATCAGCAGCAGCTGCAGCAGCAGCAGCAGCAGCAGCAGCAGCAGCAGCAGCAGCAACAGCAGCAGCAGCAAACGCAGGAAAACGAAAGGAGAAAAATGCGCATTGTCAGACATACAAATGTGCAGCAACAGCACATTACTTAACTAAAGTAGTCTGCTTGCTGCTGCTGCTGCTGCTGCTGCTGCCTGTTGCTGCTCTTGCGGGTAACAAAACGCACTGCAGCAGCAGCAGCAGCAGCAACAGCAGCAGCAGCCGTTGGCTTTTTTGTCAATATCTTGTCTGGGTTTTCCTCGCATAGCCAATGCATCAAGAAGTAGCTGCGGCAGCAGCAGCAGTAGCAGCAGCAGCAGCAGCAGCGGCGGCAACTTTTGCTGCTGCTGCTGCTGTTGCACCTTCTGTATACAGACTAGCAGATACTGCGACTGATTTCTTTCTTACTTCGTTTACATGCAGCTATCCACCTAGCTAGCTACACAGCTAGCTAGCTATCCAGCTAGCTAGCTATACAGTTACATAGCTAGCTGGCTAGCTAGCTAGCTAGCTAGCCACACCGCCTCTTGGGCTATCTAGCTGGGCAGTTAGCTAGCTGAATAGGTGGATGCCTGGGAGGCTAGCTAGCTATTCAGCTAGCTAGCTGCACCGCTGAATATAACTAGCTAGATAGCTGGATGCATAGCTGAATATAGCTAGTTAGCTGGATAGCTAGCTAGCTGGATAGCTAGCTAGCTAGCTATCCATAGGATAGTTGAGGTGCAGAGGAGACCGACGTCATCACTCAACGAGTCGCAGTGTGCAGCCGCCTAAACCCTAAACCCTAAACATCAAACCCTAAACCCTAAACATCAAACCCTAAACCCTAAAC
>NW_013549529.1:7772-14151 GCF_000499425.1 Eimeria acervulina | reverse complement strand
AATGCTGAGGCATTTACCATATAAACCCTAAACCCTAAATGCTGAGGCATAAACCCTATAAACAATAATAAACCCTAAACCCTATGTCATAAACCCTAAACCCTAAATGCGAAGTCGTAAACCCTAGAACAGGAGCCACACACACTTTATGCACCCCAAACCCTATACCCTAGACCCTAAAACCCTAAACCCTAAGACGGAAGCCACACACACTTTATACACCCTACACCCTAAACCCTAAACCCTAAACCATATATATATATATATATATTAAAAGGCAAACCCTAAGCCCTAAACCCTAAAACACATATACACCAACCGGGTAAATCGTCAGCACATCCTCCCCCCAACCCCTAAACCCTAAACCCTAAACCCTAAACCCTAAACCCTAAACCCTAAACCCTAAACCCTGAAGGCTGACCTGCAGCTCCAGGCTTTAAACCACTTATGAAAGGCGAAGATGCCTATCCAACTAGCAACAGTGCTAGCAACTGCAGTGTATGCAGAGAAGTAAGTATAGCTGAAGTGAGGGCCCCCAGCAACGCATGCAGGCGGGGCTGTATAATAGAAGTTAAGAGCACCCTGTATGCTCAGATGCAGCAATCTGTCGAAGAAGAAATAAACTGCGCAGCAAGCGAGGGGTCTTGGAAGCAGACACATACACCCGACTGTCAATAAACCGCAGATGCATGCACTCAGAACAATAGCTATCCTACCCTCTTCTACAATTGCTGCTGTTGCTGCTGCTGCAGCACAAACAGCAGATAAGACAGCCACACCAACAACCCCTTTATCGCCTTTCTGCGGGTGTATCCGCATGCAACATGGCGTGTTGCTGCTGCTGCTGCACCTCCTCCTGCTGCTGCTGTTGCTGCTGCTGCTGCTGCTGCTGCTGTTGCTGCTGCTGCTAGAGCAGTGCGTCTGGGTGAGCTTAGGCTCTCCTCCGAAATTGAACAAGACAGGAAAAAATGATTGCAAAGAGAGAGGCAAACAAAGACAGAAGAGAGGCCCCGAGCCCCAGCTGTCACTGACTGGCCCCGCTATAACTCTTCCTAGCAGACTGCCTGCTGTGGACGAGAAGCCGACGAGAGCAAGAAGAGATGAAGCCGATTGAGGGTTTTGCTGCAGCAGCGGTAAGTATAGGCCTTCGCTTAACATCTCTAAAGAAGCTATCTGCGCATGCAGCCCCAAGATCGGAACAGCAACACATAGAAGCGAATAATGTGCAGCTGCATCAGGAGGCAGCAGCAACAATGTTGCTGCTGATAATATACCGAGTATATTAACTAATAGCATATAACCTCTTCGTCTTCTACCGCATAATAAAACTCTATCGCTTAAAACCCCTAATAAGCATTTAGCCCCCCAAGGAAGTAAAGAAAAAGATAAAAGCTGCTGATACACCGCACCATCTAAGTTATTCTCGCGCATAAAGGGTAGTAATAACTCGTTTATAAGAGATAATAGCATGCCTTTAAGCCCACCAAATACACTCAATAATAATATTATAAATTCACAGTCTATAAGCTGGTTCAAGCCTCTATAAAAGTCTATTAAACTCTTCGCCGGTACTGTACAACAAACATTCTTCAGGAATACACATATTATAGATACACTCATTCTCGTTGCTAAACATATAACAATTTTAACATATAAATGCAGCAAACACACACACACAATATATATATATATATGTATATATATCTGTATATACATATATATATATCTACATGTATATATACGTATATATATCTGTATATATATATGTATATATATATGTATATCTACATGTATATATATGTATATATATCTGTATATATATATGTATATATATATATATAACAACTATTAGCAGCTAACAGGGTAAATAAACAAACAAAGAATAAAAAATATAATTATAATTAATTATAATTAATTATAATGATAATTAACTGTAATAAAGAGATATACTCAGAATAGGCACAAAAAAACGAGGGATAAAATAATAATAATTAATAATTTGCAGCTGTCGACAGCACAACACAACAGCAAAAATAATATTATTATATAATAATATATAATAATATATAATAATATATAATAATATATAATAATATATAAATAATATAAAGTATATATAATAACAAATACAGTAATAACAACACCAACAATATCTTCAGCCCATCTCTACAAATTCTCTTCACACAAACAAAACAAACAAACAAATCTTATTCCTCCTTTTCCTGCTGCTGCTGCTGCTGCTGCTGCTGCTGTTGCTGCTGTTGCTGCTGCTGTTGCTGTTGCTGCTGCTGTTGCTGCTGCTGCTGCTGTTGCTGTTGCTGTTGCTGCTGCTGTTGCTGTTGCTGCTGCTTCTGTTGCTGCTGCTGCTGTTGCTGCTGCTGCTGTTGCTGCTGCTGTTGCAGATAAGGGCTGCTGCTGCAGCAGAGAAGAGCTGCTGCAGCTACTGCTGCAGCAGCAGCTGCTGCTGCTCAAGAGAAGAGTTGATGCTGCTGGTGCTGCACCAGAGAAGGTCTGTTACTTCTACTGCAGCAGATAAGGGCTGCTGCAGGTGCTGCATCAGCAGCAACAGCTGCTGCTGCAGATAAGGACTGTTGCTGCTCCCGCTGCTGCTGTTTTTGCTGTTTTTGCTGTTGCTGCTGCTGCTGCAGCAACGAAACAAAAGCCCCGCCAGAAGTGAGTTTCTGTCTACTGCGTTTATCCTGAATTATCCCGCTGTCTTTATCTTTCTTTGACTTTCTTTTTAATTATATCTTCCTGTCTGTCTGCTGTCGGCAGCAACAAGAGAACCTGTAGGGGCCCCTATCTGTTGAAGAAAAAGAAGAAGATACAGCGCTTGTTGAGCGCTACAAAGAGAGATAACTGCAAGAAATAACAATAAGTTGCGGTGTATATACACCTCAGAGTATCTGCACAGGCCGCAGTGTATATACATCAGGGAGACATAAACTAGCTAGAGAGGAGGCCTGAAGTTAGATTAAAGTTGAGGTGTATGTACACCTCGAGGTGTACATACACCTCAAACTGCTGTATTTTAATATGAAATACCACCAGCGCTGCAGAGGCCGCTGGGGTGTATAGGGAGCTCCTATATGCAGCTGGCTTGCTGCAGTGTGCTGTATAGGCTGTATGAGGAGGTGTATTGATTTTGTGTTTGTTTGTTTGAGTTTTATCGATGTATTTTAATATTAAATAAACACTCATAAGTATTTTCAATCATAGAAACAAACTATATCTGTGCTGCTGTTGGTAGACCGCAAGACGTACGAGGCCCCAGACTGTTGGTTGCTGCTGCTGCTGCTGCTGCTGCTGTGGCTCTGCCTTTCACAATGTAGAAACTATTATTAAAATACTAAATACGCACAGTTAATTATTATTTTAATCTTTTCTAGTCAATTATATCATAAAGAATTATAAAACAATAACAGATGCAGCAGCAGCAACATCAAACTCTACAAACCACAGGGGGCCCCCCGACAGCTCGCTGAAGGCCGTGTGTTTATTTTTGTGTATTTCAGGTGTATAGACAGGTGAGGAGAGAAGAAAAGAATTAATTAAAACAAAATGCAAACAAAATGTATTAAAAATAATAAATATTTATATATATATTATATAAATTATACACACCAACACCCTATACACTTGCTATGTGCTTCTAGCATCTTATCTCTCTTTGTCTTCGTCTCTTCGTAGCTCTTTTATTCTCTCCTTCTGCTGCTGCTGCATTTTTAAGAGTCTCCTTGCCTCTCTGAGTTGTGTGGGGGCAGCCAGAAGGAGAATGCGGAGGCTGCAAGCAGCAGCAGCAGCAGCAGCAAACTGCTGCTCCTGCTGCAGGCGCCCTCAGCAGGTTCGTCGGGTGTGCGTACACCCCAACACCACCAAACCAGAGGCCTTAGCTTCTAGCTAGCTGTAATCCAGCTAACTATCCGCTAGCTAGCTAGCTGCAAGCTAGCTATCATCCAGCTAGCTAGCGGCTAGCTAGCTAGCAGCTAGCTACAATCCAGCTAGCTATCAGCTAGCTAGCTACGGACTAGCAAGCACCCAGCTGCTAGCTAGTTGTTAGCTAGCTGCTAGCAGCTAGCTGCTGACTGACTTGCTGCTGTCTGCCTGCTGTTTGCGAGTTTGTCTAAACAACAATCTCTTATTTTTGTTTTCCCGATTAAACTCTTCTTTGCTGCTCTAGCGCAAATGCAATGTCTACTCAGTGCCCCTGTTTGTTAATACTGCTGCTGCTGCTACTGCTGCTGCTGCTGCTGCTCGTGCTGCTGCTCCGTAGCTAGCTGTAGCTAGCTGTAGCTAGCTATGCCGTTTCAGTATGCATGGGGGAAGTAAACATTCATTTTTCTCTGTCTCTTTTTAACTACTTCCTTCCTAAGTGTCTCCTTTCTAATTGTCTCCTTCTGCTGCCCCTATGCAGCATCTCCTGTCTCTGCTGCTGCGCCAGCCCTGCTGCTGCTGCTGCTGCTGCTGCAGCAGAAGCAACCCTAGTTTGAAACAGCAACAGCAACACTACTCGTCCTTCTGTCTCTGTTCCTACGCCCATGTGCAGCTCCTTTTATTTAATTTGTCTCCTTTTATTTAATTTGTCTCCTTTTATATATAATATATATATATGTATGTATATATATAGTCTCCTTTTATTTATTTTGTCTCCTTTTATTTAATTTGTCTCCTTTTATTTAATTTGTCGCATCATCATCCCTTTTGTTTGCAACTTTGCTGCTGCAGCAAAGCTGCAGCAGCTTTGCTGCTGCAGGGTTGCTGCTGCAGCGTTGCTGATGCAGGTTTACTACTGCAGGTTTGTTGCTGCTGCAGGTTTGCTGCTGCTGCAGGTTTGCTGCTGCTGCTGCTGCAGGTTCGCTGCTGCTGCTGCTGCTATTGTTGATGCAGGCTTGCTGCTGCAGTGGGCTGTGTCTAATTGTTCTGTGTGTGCTGCTGTTTCTGCTGCAGCATTAAGCAAGTTATTGAGTATAAGAAGAAGCTGCATGCTGCTGTCTCCTTTCTTATTGTCTCTTTTCTTATTCGGGTGTCTCCTCTCCTGTCTGCTGTCTCCTTACTCCTTCAACAGGCTGAGGCATAGCTTCTCCCAGCCGCAGCAAACAAACATCAACAGACACAGGCAGCAGCACCTCTCCCCTGCTTCTTCCCCCTGCTGCTGCTCCCTTGCTGCTGCTGCTGCTGCTGCTGCTGCTGCTGCTGCTGTTCCTGCTGCTGCTGCGAGCAACAGCAGCAGCGCACGCAGCAGCAATGCTGCTGCAGCTTTTCTCTTTACTGTCTCTTTCTAAAGGGCCTTCTGCCCCCGTAAGAAATCCCCCCAAGTCTCTTGTCTCCTTGAAACGCCTCTGCTGCTGCTGCTGCTGCTGCTGCTGCTCCAGTTGCTCCTGCTGCTGCTGGGGGAGGTGCTGCCGCATCACTAGCAGCTGCTCCAGCAGCGGCATGCTGAGCCCTTTGGGGCTGCCCCTAGGGAAGGAGGTAGGGCTAAAAGGATTCACACTAGAGCCAGCAGCAGCAGCAGCAGGTGCTGCTGCTGCAGCAGCAACAGGAGCAGCAGCAGCAGCATCGCCCGCAGCAGCAGCTGCTGCTGTGGGGGAATGAAAGCCTTCAAGCAAAAACAAACTCTGCCAGTGGGCCTTCCTCTGCTTTGTTGGTTGGCTGCTGCTGCTGCTGCTGCTGCTGCTGTTGCTGCTATTGCTGCTGCTGCTGTTGCTGTTATTGCTCGTGCTGCCATTGGTGCTGCTGCTATTGCTGCTGCTGCTGCTGCTGCTGCCTGCGCTGCCGCTATTGCTACTGATGCTATTGTTTCTGCTGCTATTGTTGCTGGTGCATTTGCTGCTGGAGCTGCTGCTGCTGCTGCTGCTGCTGCTGCTGCTATTGTTTCTGCTAATACTAGAGGCCTTGCTGAATGCAGCAGCAATATCGAAGTCTCTACTGCCCTCAGCAAAGCCCCCCGCTGCCGTTTCAATGCCCCCCTGCATCTTTTCTCCTCGGCGCTGCTGCTGCTGCTGCTGCTGCTGCTTCAGCTGCTGCTGGAGCGACTGACTGAAAGCCTCCGAAGCTTCCCAAGGAGGGCTTTGGTCTTGCTGCTGCTGCTGTTGCTGTTGTTGCTGCTGCTGCTGCCACGGGTCTCCTTGCTGCAGGAAGTTCGGCTTTCCCCATGGGTCTGCTGCGTGCTGTTGCTGTTGCTGCTGCTGCTGCTGCTGCTGCTTAGAGGCAGGCGCAGCAGCAGACGGGTCAAACAAAAAGTCTTCCTCTTCTGCCTCTGGCGGACCCTTCTTTGTGTGCTTCTCATCTTTACCCTAAACAGCAGCAGCAGCAGCAGCAGCAGAAGCGCTTACTGCTGCACTTCAGCAGCAGCGAAATCAACCCACAGCAGCAGCAGCAC
>NW_013549529.1:0-7672 GCF_000499425.1 Eimeria acervulina | reverse complement strand
TCAGCAGCAGCGAAATCAACCCACAGCAGCAGCAGCAGCAGCAGCAGCAAAACTACACACACAATATTGTATAAATATTCTATGGATGTGGCGTACCGCAAAAGAAGAGGCATCCCGCTGCCGGTGCTTCCTCCGCTGCTGTTGCTGCTGCTGCTGCTGCTGCTGCTTCTGCTGCAGCAGCTCTCCAAGTCCCCCGGGGGTTTCGAGGGCAGCAGCCAGCTGCTGTGCTGTGGGCCTATCCCACGGGCGTAGGGAAAGGAGACACCGCAGCAAAGACATCAACTCTTCAGAGTACCTGCAGCAGCAGCAGCAGCAGCAACAGCAGCAGCAACAGAGCAGCAGCAGGAGCAGCAAGAACAGCAACACGACGGGAGATGCAAGAGGATAGGAAACAGTTAGATCTCTGTTTAGGGTTTAGGGTAACACTGCATCAACAGAGCAGCTCAGATAGAGGCCTTATAGGGTTTAGGGTTTAGGGTTTAGGGTTTAGGGTTTAGGGGTACTTGTGGGTAGGGGGTATGGTGTACGCCCCGTTGCTGATGGCGAGTGCAGAGGCCCCTTCAAAGGGCTGCCGGTAGAAGCATAAAACAAACAACACGCAGCCTAACATCTGCAGCAACAGCAGCAGCAGCAGCAGCAATAGCAGCAGCAGCAACAAGGATAGCAGCAGCAAAAACAGCAGCAGCAGCAGCAGAAACCATCACCGAATCAGAAACAGCAGAGACACGACCTGCTATTGTCTCCGCTGTTGTTTGCTGCATGTTTCTGCTGTTGCTGCTGCTGCTGCTGCTGCGGCCTGCAACGCTGGCGCGACGAGCAAGCAGCTGTAAGCAGTGCTCAGCACGGTTTAGGGTATAGGGTTTAGGGTTTAGGGTTTAGGGTTTACCCAGATGTCTGCTTGAGGCCCCACAGGGTACTCAAGGTAGAGATCCACCATCTCGGGGGCCCTGAGGCAGCAGCAAAAGCAGCAGCAACAACAGCAGCAACAACAGCAGCAGCAGCAGCAAACAGGGCAGCAGCAGCAACAACAACCGCAGCAGCAGCAAACAGGGCGGCAGCAGCAACAACAGCAGCAGCAACAGCAGCAACCAGCAGCAACAATGGTACGCCATGCTGGGCAAGGCAGCAGCACGAGTAACAGCAGCAGCAGCAACAAAACAGCAGCAGCAGCGACAAAAAAAGCAGCAGGCCAGGAGCAGCAGCAACAAGAGCAGCAGCAGCAACAACAGGAAAAGCAGCAGAACCCGAAGCCGTAGCAGCAGCAGCAGCAGCGCCGTATCAAGAGCAGCAGCAGCAAAAACAGGAGCAATGCAATACCACCACCACCGACAGCAGCAGTAGCAACAGCAGCAGCAGCAGCAGCAATACCAGCAGCAGCAGCAGCAATACCAGCAGCAGCAGCAGCAGCAGACCTGTAGGCAAGAGTTGAATGCTTCTCAATCCTCTCCTTTAGCAGCAACTTAAACTCTCTCCCCCCACTGCTGGGATCGACGATCCCCCGCATACAACTACCAAAATCGCAAACCCTAAAAACTCCTCGCAAGCCTTCAGGCTCTTCAGGTGTATCGGCACCTCTGGGGGCCCCACCCCGGCCCCACAAACCCCCCAACAAGAACGAGGAGGGGCCCCCCCCAGAAGGGGGGCCCCCCACAGAAGGGGGGCCCCCCTCCTGGGTACCCCCATTAAGGGGGGGGCCCCCACTAGGGGGGCCCCCAGGGGGCCCCCCACAGTACCCTTCTGATGAAGGGGGCCTCCATAATATGTTTTCTGCTTTTAGATCGCAATGAACTATAGGGGGGGTTTGAGAGTGTAAATGCGCAAGCCCTCTGCACACATAAACCCTAAACCCTAAACCCTAAACCCTAAACCCTAAACCCTAAAACGTAAACCCTCAGGAAAGACACAAACCCTAAACCCTCATGAAGCAAACAAACCCTAAACATCAATCTTCATGCTGCCTGCACAACACAGCCGATTATGAAAACCCGCCACAAGCATCCAAACCCTAAACCCTAAACCCTAAACCCTAAAACCTAAACCCTAAACCCTAAACCCTAAAACGTAAACCCTAAACCCTAAACCCTAACCTGGCAACGTGAAGCAAGACACGTCTAATAACGCTTTCTTGTAAACCATCTTGGGGCCTCTTTGTGCGCTGCAGCAAATCTAAAAGGCTGCCTCCGCTGCAGTACTCCAGCAGCAGCAGCACTTCACCGGGGCCCCCCCCTGTACCCTGGGGGCCCCCCCCTGTACCCTGGGGGCCCCCTAAGAGGCCCCCATGACAGCCGACAACATTTTCATGAGGAGGGAGAGATCTCTGCAACGCAGGCATCAATAACCCCTAAACCCTGAACCCTAAACCCTAAACCCTAAACCCTAAACGCAGGAACAATCAAGGGGGCCCATCCAGCAGCAGGGTACCGTTCAGCAGCAAATTTGAAGGGCCCCCTTTCGTTGTTTTGTTGCTGCTGTTTGTGTGTTTGCTGCAGGTGGTGTTCAGTGGGGTTGCTGCTGTTTAGGGGGCCCACCAGCAGCAGCAACTCGTTTGCTGCTGCTTCATAACTCTCTTTATCTTGATAAGGCAGCCGCTTCAGCGCAAACGTCTCCTCAGTCAGCACATCCCGCACAAGAGACACGTACCCGTACCCTCCTGCAGCAGCAGCAGCAGCAGCAGCAGCATCAACAGCAGCAGCAGCAGCAGCATCAACAGCAGCAGCAGCCAGAGCAGCAGCAGCAACAGCAGCAATAGCAGCAGGACCTTCAGCAATAGCAGCAGCAGAAGCTGCAACAGCAGAAGCTGCAGCAGCAGAAGCTGCAGCAGCAGCAGCAGCAGCAGCAAAAGATTACCTTCAGCAATTTGTTTTTCTATACGCAGAGTCCTTCCTCCGATTTGCAGATGATTGTTCAATCTAAACGCCTGCTGCAGCAAATGCTGCACTGCCTGCATCCTGTGCTGTTGCTGCGGCTGCTGCTGCTGTTACCGCTGCTCCTGCTGCTGTTGCTGCTGTTGCTGCTGCGGCTTCTGCCGTTGCTGCTGCTGCTGGGCCTGCTGCTGCTGCGAACGCGCATCCGCGTGCGCGCAGCAGACCGTCTAGCTGCTGCTACTCGCGAGCAGCAGCTGCTGCAGCAGCTGCTGCAGCAGCAGCTGCAGCAGCAGCAGCAGAGACTGCCGTCTCGCACAGCAATGGTGCTAGTTTATTAGAGAAGATGTTGTAGCTAGTCAAGGTGTACGTACACCCCACGCTGCAAATAGGGGCTGGTTGTTGTATGTTTTCTAGCTGCAGCAGAATTAGGGTTTAGGGTTTGTAGAAGAAGGAGCTGCGTATACACCCCAAATTGCAGCAATGAAGAGACAATAAGTTTAATAAACAGAAACATAACAATCGCGTCTCTGCTGCTGCAGCACAGATACTGTAAACATCAAACATCACTCAACTGCGCCTCAATGCTGCAGCCATCTACCGCATGCGCTAAACCCTAAACCCTAAACCCTAAACCCTAAACCCTAAATCCTAAACCCTAATACTTTTTTACTCTTCTTAAAAGTTATTCCAACTGCTCCAGATAAATTTATTTATTTTCTTTTTATCTTCCTCACTACAGTCTGTCGGCAGCTGACCCCTAACACACTAAACCCTAAACCCTAAACCCTAAACCCTAAACCCTAAACCCTAGACTCTAAACCTTCTACTCTTAATAAAAAATGTTTTCCTCTAGAAATTAATTAAAGGCCTTTAGCCCCATGCCTCAAAATGTGAAGACCTCTAAGCCCGCCTCCTAAGGAGATGCAAACCCTAAACCCTAAACCCTAAGCCCTAAACCCTAGGGTTTGTTGCAAGGGGGGTCAACTCTAGACGCAGGCAGAAGCGTCATCAGCACCAACTCAGCATCGTTCCCCCCAGCAGCAGCAACAGCTGTAGCAGCACTAGCAACGGCTGCTGCTGCTGCTGCTGCAGCAACAGCAGCAGCAGCAAAATGAGTATGCGTCACGTAAGGGAGGCGAAGGCGCTGCTGAGGACGAAGATGCTGCGGGTCCGCTCGGAGCACCTGCTGCAGCTTCAGCTGCAGCAGCAGCAGCAGCAACAGCAACAGCAACAGCAGCAGCAGCAGCAACAGGAGCAGCAACAGCAGCAGCAGCAGCAGACAGTAGCTGATGCTGTAAGCATGCAGCATTTAAATAGCCAGCTGGGGCCTTTGCTTTCGCTTCTTCGTCTCCTCTTCCCAAGGAGACTGCGCTACCCTGAAGATGAGCCTTCAGGTGTATATGCAGCTCCAACAGCAGCAGCAGCAGCAGCAGCAGCAGCAGCAGCAGCAGCAGCAAGAGCAACAGCAACAGCAGTTTGGACGATGCCTTACTCTTCTTTGTGTCTGTGTGTTGCTGTTTGCAGTAGCAACAAGCGGAACAGCAGCAGCAGCAGCAGCAGCAGCAGCAGCAGCACCTCTTCGTGTGGTTGGTTATAGCAGGATAGGCTGCGAGTACAGCTGCTTCCCGCTGCTGCAGCAGCTGCATGCAATCGGCGCTGAGGTGTATCTGCCTGTCTGCCCCCCTAAAGGTCTCTGTATGAAGTTTTGTCGTTACTACCCTGGAGAGCAGCTCAAGCCAGGCCGAGTAAGGGTTTAGGGTTTAGGGTTTGGGGTCAACGAGCGGCAGCGAGGGTTTAGGGCTTCCAACCAACGCCTTGTATGCAGAGGGAGGGTTTAGGGTTTAGGGTTTAGTAGGGCTTCATTCTTTTTGGCTTAGCGTCGGGAGCTGAGGGTTTGTACAGCGAGAGGGTTTAGGGTTTATAACAATATGCTGTTAGTGCTTTATATTAAGATGTGTTTAGGGTTTAGGGTTTATACTTAAAATGTGTTTAGGGTTTAGGGTTTATTGTTGTTAAACATTAAAATGCGGTAATAGGTTTAGGGTTTATTGTAAGTGGTGAATTTTAATAAAGCGTATTTAATGATTAAGGGTTTAGGGTTTAGGGTTTGTGCGCGTAGTTCGGCATTGCAGTGCCCTCCTCTGGCGTCTCTGCATTCTTTGCTGCGGATTTGCTGCTGCTGCCGCTCGTTGCATTTACTTCTCTTGGTGCTCGTCTAGGGTATGGGGGGGGCTTCTATGATGCTACAATTGCTGCTCTCAAGAACCTCCCTGCTGCTGCTGCTCCTGCTGCTGCTGCTGCTGCTGTGGGGGAGGGCGTGCAGCAGCAGCAGCAGCAGCAGCAGGAAGCAGCAGCAAACAGCCCCGGTGAACTGCTGCGCAGACTGAGAACGACAGGGTCTCTATCAGCAACATCACCAGCAGCAGCAGATGCAGCAGCACCCCCAGCAGCAGCAACAGTAACAGCAGCAGCAGCAGCAGCAGCAAGGCCGTTGTTGTGTGGTTTAGCGTTTCGCTGTCAGCAAGTGCCGAGCGAGTGTCTCCAAACTGAAGCACACGACTGTCTCCTTGATGCTGTACTTGCAGAAGAAGACTTCATCATCTGCAACCCCCACCTCGCTCACCTCATGCAGCAGCAGCAGCAGCAGCAGCAGCAGCAGTGGGTGCAGCAGCAGTAGCAGGTGCAGCAGCAACAAGCGCAGTACCAGCAGCAGTAATGGGTGTAGCAGCAACAGCAACCACACTAACACCAGCAGCAGCGGCAGTGAGTGCAGCAGCAGCAAACCAACTAACAGCAGCAGCAGCAAACCAACTAGCAGCAGCAGCAGCAGCAGGGCATAAAGCATTAAACCGGCAGTTGATTGCGCTTGCGCTCCTCCTGGGGGCCCCCCTAGGGGCCCCCCTAAAGGGTACGAACCTCCTGCAGGGGGCCCCTACCACTGGGGGCCCCCACGCTGGGAGATAGGTGCAGCAGCACAGACAGCCTGCTGCTGCTGCTGCTGCTGTTGCTGCTGCTGCTGCTGCTGCTGCTGTTGCATCTCTCTCGACCCCGTACGAAGGAATTTGTCTCCTCCTGGGAGTTCGTTTTTGCTGCTGCTGCTGCTGTCTGCAGCAGCAACTGCAGCACCAGCAGCACCAGCCGGGTCTGCTGCTGATTGGGCTGTTGCTGCTGCTGCTGCAGCAGCAGCTGTTGCTGATGTTGCTGGGCCGCTATCGCAGCTTGTGATGATCTGCAGCAGCAGCAAACAGCGCAGCAAAGAAAATAATATTTTAGGGTTTGTTTAATTAATAAAAATAAATTTAAGAATAAATAAAAAGCTACAGCAAAGACAAAGAGAGACAAAAGGAGACAGCAAAAGAGAGACAGCAGCAGCACAAACAAACAAAAACAAAGCCAAGGAGACAGATAAAAAAAAAGAAGAGACAGGAGGAGACAGACACAGACAAAGATAAACAAATAAATAAATAAGTAAAGAGACAGAGACAAACAAAGACAGAAAAATAAACAAATAAAACAAAAAGGAGACAACACAAAATAAAAGGCGACAGCAGCAAACAGAGAGACAGAGACAGAGACAGAGACAGAGAGAGACATACAGACAGAAGGAGACAAAGAGACAGAGAGAGAGAGACAGAGACGGAGACAGACAGAGACAGAGACAGAGAGAGACAGAGACATAGAGACAGACAGAGACAGAGAGAGACACAGACGGGGAGACAGAGAGAGAGAGAGAGAGAGAGAGACAGAAACAGACAAAGAGACAGAGACAGACAAAGAGACAGAGACAGACAGAGACAGACAGACAGATACGAGAAGAGACAGCAGAGACAAAGAGAGACAAACAAAGACACAGAGTCAAACACATAAAACAGAGGAGACAGACGGAGACAAACAAATAAAACAACAAAGAACATACGAAGACAAAAGGAGACAGCAGGCGACAGACACAAGAGACAAACAAAGACAGAAGGAGACAATAAAATAAAAAAGGAGACACTAAGACATACCTCCAACCAACTTGAAAATGCTGCAGCCATGTCTGCTGCTTCTTCTTGTGAAGGGCTGAGACGAAGACGTTTTGCTTTTGCTGCTTCTGCTGCTGCTCTAAACTCGCACTGCTGCTGCTGCCGCTCTGCTGCTGCTGCTGCTGCTGCTGCACCTTGCTGCTCCAGCAGCGGCCCCTCTAATTCTAAACCCCCCCACTCCGCCCCGGGATCGTCGAAGGATATCTGCTGCTGCTGCTGCTGCTGCTGTTGCTGCTGCTGCTGCAGATACATGTGTATAGAAAACAAATGGAAGCCTGCAGCAGCACCGCACGACGCACGTAGCAGCAGCAGCAGCAGCAGCAGCAGCATCAGCGCATGCACTTTGCAGCAAAAGGTGTCTCCTTTTAAATGGAGATCCTGAGGAGAAGTGTACGTAAGCTGCTATTTGCTGCTTCCTACTTGCTGCTGCTGCTTCTGCTGCTCTTGGTGCTTGTGATGCTTCTAATGCTGCTGCTGCTTCTAATGCTGCTGCTGCTGCTGCTTACCTCCGCAGTTGGCTGGGTCTACTGCTCCTGCTGCAGAAGCAAAAGGGGGTTCGAAGTCTGGGGTGTCTCCTTCTAGCTCGCAGCTGCTGTCTGCTCTTTCAGGTGTATCTGCAGCTGCATCATTTGTTTGCTGCTGCAGCTTAAATGAAGACATAGAAATTCTGCTGCTAGGGGGGGCCCCCCAGCTGCTGTTGCCTTGCCCGTCTTGCATGCTGCGGGGGGCCCTCTTGCCGCCTCCCTGATGCTGCTGCTGCTGCTCCTGCTGCTGCTGCTCCTG
>NW_013549530.1:3776-10951 GCF_000499425.1 Eimeria acervulina | reverse complement strand
CGTGTGAGACAGAAGAAGAGATATTAATTGTTTTGGGGCTGTCTCCAGTGCCCCCAGAGCAGCGTGAAGGCCCTGCAGTGCAGGTTTAAAGTGCTGCTGAAAGAGCAGCACAAGAAGCTGTCTTTTATTTTATATTGTAAATCCTTTAAAGAACACAAGTTAATGAAGGGGCCCCCCTTAATAGGTATATATATATATATATATATACATATATATATATATATGGGGGCCCCTATAAACACAAGCGTTATCCTAAAGGGCTCTTATAAGGGCTTCTGTTTGAGGTCTCTGCAGACATTCTTGTAGGGGCCCTTATGCCCTAATAGGGGCCCCTGTGGGGGCCCCCTTAGGGGGTATTGTAGGGGCTTTTATAAGGGTTATTATAGGGGCCCTAGTAGGGGGTGTTAATAGAGAGGCATTTAGAGGACTTCTAATGGGGGCCCCTATACGAGAGAGAGAAGGAGGAAATATATATATAAAGATATATATATATATATATATATAGAGAGAGAGAGAGAGAGAGAGACAGACAGAGAGACAGACAGACAGACAGACAGACAGACAGACAGACAGACAGACGGAGAGAAGCAAGAGAGAGAGAGACAAGCAAAGCCAGATAATAAACATAACAGTGTAGGGTTGTGAGGCATCAGAGAGAAGGAGACACCCAATAGTTGTTGCTTAGCAAAGGAGGCTGATAGCCTCTCCTCTGTCTCTATTTACTGTCTCCTTTTATATTTAGAAGACATAACAACAGACAAAGAAGCCCTATCTCTCTGTCTCCTTGTAAGAGACAGTTAAAGAGACAGAGGGCCTCTTGCTGTCTCTAACCTGTTTCCTTATAGGAGACAGATTAGAGACAGCAAGAGGCCCCCTCTCCTTATCTAGCTGTCTCCTCTTCAGAGACAGTGCAGAGACAACAGCACCCCACAAGGGCCTTCAAGACCCAACTCGGGAGAGGAGACAAAAAAGAGACAGAAAGGAGACAGAAGACATAAAGAAAAGACAAAGGAGACAGAGTGGAGACAGAAGACATAGAAAGGAGACAGAGAAGAGACAAAGGAGACAGAGAAGAGACAAAGAAGACAGAGATGAGACAAAGGAGACAGAGAAGAGACAGAAAGGAGACAGAGAAGAGACAGAAAGGAGACAGAAGAGGCAGCAAGGGGATAGAAGAGACAGCAAGGAGACAGAAGGGGGGCAGGAGACACAAAGGAGACAGAACGGAGACAGAAGAGGGGCAGAAAAGGTACAAAGTGCGACAGAAATAAATGAAGAGAAAGGAGACAGACAAATTATTAACGCAGGGACAGCAAGAGACCCTTCGTTGGCTACATCTCTCTCCTCTCTCTCTCTCTCTCTCTGTCTCTCTCTGTCTGTCTCTGTCTCTGTCTCTGTCTCTGTCTCTCTCTGTCTCTCTCTCTCTGTCTCTCTCTCCTGTCCCTCTGTCTGTCTGTCTCTCTGTCTCTGTCTCTCTTTCACTCCACCGGGCTCACGAATCAGCAAAACAAACACAGACAAATACCCCTCTCTATATACAACCTATACTCCAGAAGCCCTCAAAGACCCCCGAGGGGCCCCCAAAGGCCCCCCGGGGGGCCCCCCGGGGGGCCCCCAAAGGCCCCCGAAGGACCAGTAGAGAGCAGAGAGGGGGGGGAAGGGGGCCCTATGTGCATAGAGGGCAGAGAAAGGGCCCCTTGGGGCCCCCTTGCTGTACCCTGGTTGTGTGTGTGGGGTCGTGCAAGCATAGAAAGGAGAGTTTGAAGTGTATGGATAGCGGGGTGTACAGGCAGCTGCTAACGGCCTCTGACTGGCAGCAGCCAGAGAAGCAAAGCATCAAACCTGTTTACTTGTAGCAGCAGATTGCTGCAGAAAATGCAGCAGCTACTGCTGCTTGCGGCCAGGCAGGAGCTGCAGCTGCTGCAGCAGCAAGCTGCTCGTTTGCTGCTGCTTCAGCAAGCAAGAGACATATCCCCTTCGCGGGGTGTATTGACAGTGTAGACGGCCTTATTAACTCCAAAGGCCCCCCAAACAAACAGAAGAAAATAAACACGCAGAAGCACTAAGAGGTAGAGACACCCCAGTTAGCTGTAGTAAAAATGTCTCTCTTCCTGCTGCTGCAGTGCTGCTGCTGCAGTGCTGCTGCTGCAGTGCTGCTGAAGTCCTCCAGCGTTGCTGCACCAAGCCAGTAGTGGTAGCAGAGCAGCAGCACTTGCAGCAGAAAAACATCTCGCTGCTGCTGCTGCAGCAGACACACACAAAAGCAGCAGCAGAGTAGCAGCAGAGACACCTCGGGCCCTTCAGTGTGGGGCCGGGGGGCCCCATGGACTTCGTTTGAAGTGCCTTACCACAGGGGATCGATAACAGTAGCAGGAGCAGCAGCAGCAGCAGCAACAGTAGCAACACGAGCCGTAGCAGCAGCTGTTGCAGTGTAGCAGCAGCAACGGCAGCAGAAATCACGGCAGCACAAGCTGCAGCCGCCCGCTATGAGCTCAAACCCCATACTAACAGCAGCATCAATAGCAACAAATGCAGTAAGAGCAGCAGCAGCAGCAGCAGCAACAGCAGCAGTAGCAGCAGCAGCAAGTGCACGTTGACTCCTCCCTGCGGACAGCAGAGAGGCAGCAAAGCCTGGGGCGTCTGTGCGTTGCGAGAAATGTTTGTGATGTCTCTTAATTAATTATTTTTAAAACAATACATCAGAAACTCAATAGCAAAAGAAATCATTTACTTCACAGCAGCAGCAGCAGCAGCAGCAGCAGCAGCAGCAGGTCGCCGCGAGCCACGGGACCACTGGCGGAGACCGCATGCACGAAAGGTGCAGCTCTTGAGGCCCTTTAGGTTTAAAATTTCTTTGATTTTTAGTTATAAAAGAAAGAAATAAATAAATTAAATAACAAGCCCTCTGTCAAGTGTTAGTGCTGCTGCTATTCTGCTGCTGGGGGTCGGCTCAACAGCAGCAGTAGCAGCAGTAGCGGCAACGACACAGCAGCAGCAGCAGCAGCAGCAGCAGCAGCAGATGCTCTTAGTAGTCTGAAAGCTGCTGCTGCAGCACGCAGTCAAATAATCTGCATTCAGAAGAGGAGGACCAGAAGCAGCGTACGCTGCAGCAGCTGCTGCAGCACAAGCAGCAGCACCAGCAGCAGCGGGAGGAGCCGCAATTACAGTGGTATCCACTACAATAGGAGCTGCGGCGGCTGCACCCTGCAGCACTTTCACAAGCAGCAGCAGCAATAGCAGCAAGAACATCAACAGCAGCAACAGCAGCAGCAAATTCAACTTAGGGATCCCCCTGTGCACAGCAGCAGCACGGGCTACACATCGTGCTCAGCAGTGGCATCAAGCAGCAGCTACTCTAGCAGCAGTGCCAGCAGCAGCAGCAGCAACAGCAGCAGCAGCAGCAACAACAACAGCAGCAATAGCAACAGCAGCAGCAGCAGCAGGATTATGATTATTTGACTCAGCGCAGCAGAACCTTCTGCTCATATATAGCGCATGAGGGGCCTCTCAGCATAGGGCCCACCAAAGATCTCCGCAGCAGCGGCAGCAGCAACCCCACGTACTGCTGCTGCTGCTGCTGCTGCAGCTGCTGCTGCTGCTGCTGCTGCTGTTTGCAGCAGCAGAATGTCTCAAAGCAAAGTCTACCCCCAAGAAGGCCCTAGCGCTGTCTCTCATTTAACTGTCCCTTCGCGCTCTATTCGCGCTTCCGGGTGTCTCCTTAATGAAGAGGAGGCAGCAGCAAATGAAGAAATGCATGACGAAACAGCATTAAAGCAGCAGCAGCAGCAGCAGCAGCAGCAGCGGATGGCTTCTTCTGCTGTGGGGGGCCCCACACTGGGGAGCTCAGCAAGGGGATCGCGTCTCCCGAGGTCTCCTATTAGCTACAGAGACAGTGGTAGGCCGGGTGTATGTGCAGCAGCGCCTCAGGGGTCTGATGCTTCGTTGCTGTCTCCTGCTGCAGCAGGTGCTTCCGCGCCCTTAAAGAATGGTTCTGCTGTACAGGAAGAGACAGCAGCAGCTTGCTGCAGCAGCAGTTCTATGCGTAACTCCTTGTCTTACATGGAAGCTGCAGCAGCAGATTCTGCTGCTGCCGGTGCCGTTGCTGCTGCTGCTGCTGCTCCTGCTTGGGGCGGAGTAGAAGGGTCTATTAACAGCAGCAAGAGAGGAGGAGACAGCCGATGCAGCAGCAGACGACAGCATAGTGGGAGCAACCGCAGCAGCAGCAGGAGGCGGCGCAGCCGGAGTCGTAGCCGTAGCAGCAGCAGCAGCGGCGGCAGCAGCAGCGGCAGCGGAAGCCGCAGCAGCAGCCAGAGCAGCAACAGCAGCAGCGGCCCCCTCAGCAGCAGCATAGCTCTTGATGTTGAGGCTCTTAATAAAGCTTCTTATACGAGGGCCCCCCTAGGGTCTTTTAAAGAAGCATTAGTGTGTATGAAGCTGAGAGAGTTTGCACGGTCTCATCACGGTGTCTTCGGTCTATGTACGAAGAACGAAGTAATTAGCTGGATATTTTTTGTTCAGTTTCTTGTTGTCTTGGTTGCTCTAATGTCTCTTGAAGATGGAGACAGCAGCAGCAGCAGCAGCAGCAGCAGCAGCAGCAGCAGCAGCAGCAGCAGTGGGGAAGGAGGGGGATCTTTGTGGGGTCTGGAGCCGAAGTCAATATTATTAATAAATGTGGTGTATACGCAGCTGCAGCTCTTCTTCTTTCTTTGCTCTGTCTTTAATACTCTTCTTTGGCCAGGCTTATATAAATACTTTTTTTGTGCTTATTCTATTAAACTCTGGAGACTCGTTAAAAAGCATAAAATTAATATTCGGATACCGCAGGCTGTCTTAAGAGAAGTTCAGGCTACTGGGCCCATCGCACCTTCAGGTGTACATGCACCTCTGTCTCTTCTTCTTATGCTGTCTCTTCTTTTATTGCTGTCTCTGCTGTCTCTTCTTTTATTGCTGTCTCTGCTGTCTCCTCTTTTATTGCTGTCTCTGCTGTCTCTTCTTTTAATTTTGTTTTTGTGCCTACTGCATTTTTGCTGTCTCCTTTCTGCTGTCTCTTTAGTTAATATTCTACATTTGCTTTTTGCCTCCTCCACAATATTATTTCTTTTTTGGGTGTCTCCTTACTCTTCCCTCAGTTGCTGCTGCTGCTCCTGCTGCTTCTCCTGCTGCTGCATCTACTGTTGCTGCTTCTGCTGCTACAACTCGTTCATCCTGATGCTTCTGCTGCTGCAGCTGCTCCCAACTACAGCTTCTACCTCGCGTGCTTTACATTGCTGCTTTTTCTTCTGCTGTTGCTGCTGCTGCTGCTGCTGCTGCTGCTGCTGCTGCTGCATGCAGAGTGTGTTCCCCCCTGCAGCAGCACGGGGATGTATCTTGAAGCGCATGGACATTCTCTTCGGCAGCAGCTGCAGTTTTGGCTGCGATCTCTGTTCTTCTGGTGGCGCAGCAGCAGCAAAGGAGGAGGCCTCGGAGCTGTCTCCGTCGTCTTCTATGTCGGCCAGGTAGACAGCGACTGTCTCCCTCACGGCTTTGGTCGCTGGCACTCGGATGCATTTCACGGGGAGTCTCTTGTGGGGTACTGGCATCATGGTAGGTGTCTCCTTTTGTCTCTCTTTTTGTCTCCTTTTGTCTCTTTCTGTCTCCTTTTGTCTCTCTTTTTGTCTCCTTTTGTCTCTCTTTTTGTCTCCTTTTATGTCTCTTTTTGTCTCCTTTTGGCTCTCTTTTTGTCTCCTTTTGTCTCTCTTTTTGTCTCCTTTTATGTCTCTGTCTGTCTCCTTTCATGTCTCTGTCTGTCTCCTTTCATGTCTCTCTTTCTGTCTCTTCTTGTGTGTCTTTCTGTCTCTATATCTATCTCCTTTTATGTCTCTTCTTGTCTCCTTTTATATCTCTTTCTGTCTCCTCCTCTGTCTCTTTCTGTCTCCTTTTATATCTGTCTCCTTTTATGTCTCTTTCTGTCTCTTCTTATGTCTCCTTTTCTGTCTCCTCCTCTGTCTCTTTCTGTCTCCTTTTATGTTTGCTTTCTGCTGTCTCCTTCTGTCTCCTTTTCTGTCTCTTTTCTGTCTCTTTTCTCTCTCGTCTCCTCCTCTGTCTCTTTCTGTCTCCTTTTATATCTGTCTTCTTTTATGTCTCTTTCTGTCTCTTCTTATGTCTCCTTTTCTGTCTCCTTCTCTGTCTCTTTCTGTCTCCATTTATATCTCTTTCTGTCTCCTTTTGTGTTTGCTTTCTGCTGTCTCCTTTTGTCTCCTTTTCTGTCTCTTTTCTGTCTCTTTTCTCTCTCCTTAGGCGAGCCAATGCCTATATTAAATATATATATATATATATATACATATATATAGTTATATATATTAAAAGTCAGTGCATATATTAATAAATATCTTTATGTACGTAGCAACAAAGTGTCTCCTTTCGGGTGTCTGTCTCCTTTTGGGTGTCTCCTCAGGCCAGCCAATGGGGCCGTTTAAGAGCAGAGAGTTCGGCACGGGCTCAGGCTTCATGTGCATCCGCATAGCCTGGTGCAGAGCAAGGAAAGGCCCTCTAGGCTTTGATACTTCCTTTGGTAACTGCTGCTGCTGCTGCTGCTGCTGTTGCTGCTGCTGTTGCTGCTGCTGTTGCTGCTGATGCTGATGCTGATGCTGATGGTGGTGCTGATGTTGCTGCTGATGGTGGTGTTGCTGCTGATGGTGATGATGGTGCTGCTGTTGTTGCTGCTGTTGATTCCTCATGCTGCTGCTGCTTTTGCTGCTGCTGCTACTACTGCGTGTACAACTACAAATACCTAAGCCCCTAATACTGCTGCATCTGCATCTGCTGCTGCTGTTGCACCTGTTACTACTACTACTGCTGCTGCTGCTTTTGCTGCTGCTGCTGCTGCTGTTCAGGTGTATCTGATGCGGAGTGTTGCGTGAGCGGCGCATTTTTCCGGACATTTCCGCGAGTGACGATGTACTCAGTAGAAGGGCATTTAAGCGAAGAGACGGTGCAGCAGCAGCTATTAAATATAGCTAAAGATCTCATGGGTTATAGAAAACCGACAGCAACTCTTGGTGTGTCTGCTGCTGCTCATCTTCATTCTGCTGCTGACGACGACGAAGACGAAGAAGACGAACACCATTTCAATGCAGCAGCCCCAAGGCAAGCCTCATGCAAACGAAGACAGCAGCAGCAACAGCAGTAGCAGCAGC
>NW_013549530.1:0-3676 GCF_000499425.1 Eimeria acervulina | reverse complement strand
GGAACAGTAGTAGCCGCAGCAGTAGCGGTAGCAGCAGTAGCAGCAGCAGCAATATCAGCAGCAGCAGCAGCAGCAGTAGCAGCAGCAGTAGCAGCAAAGGCTTGTGTTGAATGCTTGTTGCTTTTTGATTTTTGTTTGTTTTTCTTTAATTGTCTCCTTAGGGTTGTTTCTGATGGATGGAGAGGAGACAGGCAAACTCTACGCCAGCCACAAGACCCGCATGCATGCGTTCACTCGCGTAAGCAGCAGTAGCAGCAGCAGCAGTAGCAGTAGCAGCAGCAGCAACAGCAGCAGCAACAGCAGCAGCAGCAGCAGTAGTAGTAGTCTTTGTCTCGTTTCTATGAGGAAACTGCGTGCAGCAGTAGCATCAGACATCTCTCTCTGTTGCTGTTTCTGGTGCTGTTGCTGCTTCTTCTACTGCATCTGCTGCTGCTTCATCTGCTGCTGCTGCATCTGCTGCTGCTGCAGTAGATCTAAGCGGAGGTGCTTCTGGTTCTCGTCTAAAGGCTCAGGCCTCGAGACTTCCTGCTGCAGTTCGACGAAAAGCACAGGGCTTCTTTAAATGGCGATCGGATCACCAGAAGAAAAAAATCAGCAAAGAAGAACGATATAGAGAGTGCATTAAACTTGTCATTGATAGGATGGATCCTCATGTATGTTTTAGTTTATTTATTATTTAATCTGTTTGTTTATAGTACATTTTTATCTCTATTTATATATATATATATATATCTATGTCTATATCTGTTTCTTTTTGTGTATCTATATCTATATGTATTGGTTTCTATATCTATATCTATATCTATATCTATATCTATATCTATATATCTATATCTATATATATATCTATATCTATATATATATCTATATATATATCTATATATATATATATATATAGATGCAGATGCATTTTTTATGTTTATACATCGCCTCTCTTCTTTTTTTCTTTTGTGATGTTTATTTTGTTTGTTTGGTTGAGTGCTTGTTTGTGCTGCTGCTGTTGCTGCTGTTTTTGCTGCTGCTGTTGATGCTGCTGCTTGTTTGCTGCCGTTGGTTCGTCGTTGTTTGTCTGATGATGGTGTCTGTTTGCTGCAGCGCTTGTTGCTGCTGTTGCTGCTGCTGTTTGTTTGCTGCTGCTGCTGCAGCAGTTGCAGCAGTTGCTGCTGGTTTTGCTGCAGATGTCTGTTTGCTGCTGCTGTAGCTTCTGCTGCAACAGTTGTTGCTGCAGTTTGTTTGCTGCTGTTTCTGCTGCTTATTGTTTGCTGCTGCTGCTTCGGCTGCAGTTGCTGCTGCTGCTGCTGCTGCTGTTTGTTTGCTGCAGCTACCTAACTTTGGATTAGCAGATAAGACAGAGCTGCACATCACCGTTGACGCCGAGCAAGGTAAACAAAGCCCTGAAAATAAAATAAAATATAATAAATAATAAACATTATATATATATATTTATTTAGTTTGTTTCTTAATTTATATAAAATAAAACATATTATTTTAATGCTTCGCCATCAAAGAAAACAAGGAGACAGAGAAAAAGATATTAATAAACAGAGACAGAGACAGACAGAAGACGCAGAGACAAACCCAGCATTATCAACTGCAGCAGCAACCACAGCAGCACCTGCAACAGCGCCTGCAGCAGCAACTGCACCACAAACAGCAGCAGCAGCTGCACCATCACCTGCAGCAGCAACAGCATCATCATCATCATCATCATCAGCAGCAGCAGCAGCAGCAGCAGGACTCAAGGAGTATTTGATATGATTCTTTTGCTTTTTTGCTGCAGGTCTTTATGTCGGGGGTTGGGTACCAGCAGCAGAGCTGCTGCCAGTAGCAGCAACAAAAGAAGGTGCGCAGCAAGAGCCGAATCTAACAGCAGCAAATTCTATTGAATCTTCACAAACTATTAAGGGGGGCCCCCAGGGGGCCCCCCAGGGGCCCCCTCCCCCAGGTACCCCCAAGGGGGGCCCCACAGGGGGCCCCCAGGGGCCCCTAACAAATAGCCCAAGGGAGGGGGCCCCCGGGGGCCCCTCAGTAATAGATATGGGTGGGGGTAGAGGTGTAGGGTTTGATGCTGTTAATGAAGAAAGAAATATAAGAGGGAGAGACAGAGAGCATACAGTGCACCTGCAAGTTAAAAGAAAAGTCTCACCATCACAAACAAAGGCTAAGGGGTTGCATCAGAGGTAAGATATTAATTATATTAAGATATTAATTAATTAATTAATTAATTAATTAATTGAGATCCCTGCTGATGCTGATTGCTGCTGCTGCTGGTCTTCCTGTTTTCTGCTGCTGCTGCTGACTTTCCCGTTGCTACTGCTGCTGGTGGTCTTTTTGCTGCTGCTGGTCTTGCTGCTTTTGCTGTTCTTGCTCATGGTGCTGCTCTTGCTGCTGCTGCTGCTCTTGTTGCTGCTGCTGCTCTTGCTGCTGCTGCTGCTCTTGCTGCTGCTGCTGCTGCTGGGTCTCCCCTTAAAGAATTGGAGTGTCTGTGTGTATATAATGTGTTGTGCAGTATAAACAAATACGAACAAAGACAGGAAAGTACTATTATATTATTTGTCTTTATTTCTTTTTCTGTCTTTGTTTGTTGCTTAGGCTAGGGCATGCCCTGCAAGTAAAACAAAACATAAAGCAAGCAGACATTAGAAGAAGACTAAGAAAGACGCAGCAGCAGCAGCAGCAGCATCATCATCACGGGGAGAGATCTATAGAGGACTTCTTGCAGGAGACACCCCACATAAGGAGACAGACATGCGAGCAGACTTGTGACGGTATTGTTGTTCGGGTTAAGAGACCCCAGCAGCAGCAGCAGCAGCAGGAGGAGGAGCAGGAGCAGCACCACCACCGCCACCACCACCAGCAGCAGCAGCAGGAAGGAGACGCAAACAAACAGCGAAGAGGCACAGACATTCTTGACCCCAGCAATCAGCTAGACAGACCCTTTGGATGGGCGGAGGTTAGCTGCTGCTGTCTCCTTTATGTCTCCTTCCTGTCTTCTTTCTGTCTCCTTTCTGTCTCTTTGCTGTCTCCTTTCTGTCCCTTTGCTGTCTCCTTTCTGTATCTTTGCTGTCTCTGCTGTCTCCTTTTTGTCTCTTTGCTGTCTCCTTTCTGTCTCCTTTCTGTCTCCTTATCTTTTTTGCGCCTCTTTGTTGTCTCCTTTCTGTCTCTTTGCTGTTTCCTTTCTGTCTCTTTGCTGTCTCCTTTCTGTCTCTTTGCTGTCTCCTTTCTGTCTCCTTTCTGTCTCCCTTCTGTCTCTTTTCTGTCTCTTTTGTGTTTTGTTAATATTGCCATTCGCTGTCTGTTTCCTTTCTGCGTTTGGTTTGTCTTTGCATGCAGTTCGTTTCTCTTGTATTTCTTCCTGTTATCACCCCTTATTTGTTTATTTTATTTTATTTATTTTATTTATTTTATTTTAATGTTTGCTTCGCTCTTTCTTCTTTTTACATATATCTTCGTGGCTTTTAATTTTTTTGTTTTGTTAGTGTTACTGTGGTGGGGTTGTTGATATCTCCTTTAGTCTATTGAGTACCCCCTTCCTGTTCTAATCCTGTCTCTTTTCTTTGCTGTTTGCTGCTGTTCTTGCTGCTGCTGCTGCTGCTCCTCCTCCTCCTCCACCTCCTGCTGTTGCTGTTGCTGCTGCTGCTGCTGCTGCTGCTGCTGCTGCTGCTGCTGCTGCTGC
>NW_013549531.1:74060-78966 GCF_000499425.1 Eimeria acervulina | reverse complement strand
TGTTGTACAGCATCTCAAAGAAGACGACGCCTACACTCCACCAGTCTACCGAGTAGTCGTAGCCTTCGCCTCTGAAGACAGTAATACTATTACTATTACTATTGTTATTATTAGTCTTATTAGTCTTAGTCTTATTAGGGTTCTTATTGTTAGTGTTGTACAGCATCTCAAAGAAGACGACGCCTACACTCCACCAGTCTACCGAGTAGTCGTAGCCTTCGCCTCTGAAGACAGTAATACTATTACTATTACTATTGTTATTATTAGTCTTATTAGTCTTAGTCTTATTAGGGTTCTTATTGTTATTGTTGTACAGCATCTCAAAGAAGACGACGCCTACACTCCACCAGTCTACCGAGTAGTCGTAGCCTTCGCCTCTGAAGACAGTAATACTATTACTATTACTATTGTTATTATTATTATTATTGTTATTGTTAGTCTTATTAGTGTTATTGTTAGTGTTGTTGCTAGTGTTAGTGTTGTTAGTGTTGTTGTTGTTGTTTTGCTTCATCATACTTGGACTGATATATATACCTTCAATTTGATTTATAAACCCTAATAATAAACCCTTATAATAAACCCTTATAAACCCTTATAATAAACCCTTATAAACCCTTATAATAAACCCTTATAATAAACCCTAATAATAAACCGTTATAATAAACCCTAATCATAAACCCTTACAGGAGTACTTCGGGTGCGGTGTACATGGGAGTTCCGCAGACAGAGCGAAGAAGAGAATTCGTAGGCCGGTGTAAACTCTGCGGTGCTGTAGGGGCAGCAGGGCTTCCAGCTGCACAAACCCTAAACCCTAAACCCTAAACCCTAAACCCTAAACCCTAAGCTAAGGAGCCCTTCTCCCTCAAACCCTAAACCCTAAACCCTAAACCCTAAACCCTAAACCCTAAAACCTAAACCCTAAACCCTAAACCCTAAACCCTAAACCCTAAACCCTAAACCCTAAACCCTAAAAACCCTAAACCCTAAACCCTAAACCCTAAACCCTAAACCCTAAACCCTAAACCCTAAACCCTAATCCCTAAACCATGAAGGGGTTTGTGTGCAGCCGCTGTCTGCCTTAAGCTGAGGCCTTCTCTTTGTGCAGCGAAGGAGCGTGTTTGGGAAAAACAACTAGGGTTTAGGGTTTAGGGTTTAGGGTTTAGGGTTTAGGGTTTAGGGTTTAGGGTTTACAGTTGTGTTCCTGGTGTTTCTCTGAATGATGTAATGAAGCATCAGTGCTGAGTGTAGTCGAAGCAAAACTCGCAGCCACACAACTTCCAAACCCCTCCGCTTCCCCGCTGCAGCAGCAGCAGCAACAACAGCAGCAGCAGCAGCAACAGCAGCAGCAGCAGCAGGAGCAACAAAAGCAGCAGAAGCAGCACATATACTCATTAATATATACATATATATATATATATATCTGAACGTATACCTAAGAGTATAGATATATATATATATATATACATCTATATATATATATTATATATATATATATATACATCTATATATATATAATGTAAATATATATACGACTTTCTTTGGTTTTGTTTGTGGTTTATACCTTCTGCTAATTTGTTTCTTCTTCTCTCGTCTTAGCTCTTTTAAACCCTAAACCCTAAACCCTAAACTCTAAACCCTAAGCCATAAACCCTAAACTCGGGACACCAAGCATTAACCATCAAACCCTGAGGCATAAGCCCTAAACCCTAAACCCTAAACCCTAAACCCTAAACCCTAAACCCTCACTTATAATCTTGAGAAGCGAAGACATGGGGAGCAAAACGAGCGAGGCCAAAGTCTAAGAGTTTTAAATAACCCTCTCTTGAAAAGGCGATGTTGTCAGGCTTTATATCCCGGTGAATAAAGTGCAGCTGCAACAAACCCTAAACCCTAAACCCTAAACCCTTATAAACCCTAAACCCTAAAACCCTAAAACAACCCTAAACCAAAAAACGCAAAAACCCTAAACCCTAAACCACCAATTCTATGCCGAAACCATAAAACAAAACCCTAAACCCTAAATCAACCGTACATTGTACACCCTAAACCCTAAACCCTAAACCCTAAACCCTAAACCCTACACCCTAAACTCGCGACAACTTAATAAACCCCTCCCCTAAACCCCAGCCCTTAACCCCAAACCGAAAACCCTAAACCCCAACCCCTTCCCCCAAACCCTAAACCCTAAACCCTAAGCCCTAAACCCTAAGCCCTAAACCCTAAACCCTAAGCCGTACTTTGTGTATTTCGTTGACCGCGATGACGAGTTGCGCAATATAAATTTTTGTGGTTTGTTCGTCGAAGCGCTGCTTCGCATGCATATAATGCATTAGGCTTCCTCCTTCTAAGAATTGCATCAGCTGATATAAATGCTGTCCTTCTTGCAGGGTTTGCTGCAGCAAAACAACTCCTTTTGCTCCTCCTCCGCCGCTGCTGCTGCTGCTGCTGCTGCTGCTGCAGAGGGCAAGACAGTCTCGCTCTGCAAACTGACGCTCGCGAGATGATGCGCGACTTACACGCGACTTTGGCACCTGCACAAACCCTAAACCCTAAACCCTAAACCCTTATAAACCCTAAACCCTAAACCCTTATAAACCCTAAACCCTAAAGGTATGGATACGCATCCATCCCTTATTTTGCTCCACTTCATAAAATGCAGCGTCACAACAGAGGCCAGAAGTATGAGTATTTGCTCTGTGGTTTAGGGTTTAGGGTTTAGGGTTTAGGGTTTAGGGTTTTTACCTGCTTAAGGGCGAACAATTCTTTTGTTGATTTACGCTGAACTAAATACACAGAGCCGAAACCCCCACGCCCAAGCGTCTGCAGAATAAGCAGCAGCAGCAGCAGCAGCAGCCGCAGCAGCAACACTGAGCCCACAAGGCGAGGTTGAAGAGCTGAGCGGTTTGTCGCTGCAGAAGCAGCACTGTTTGCAGCCGGAGCAGCAGCAGCAACAGCAGCAGCCGCCAGTTCAGCTGAAGCAGGAGCAGCAGCAGACGATCCAGAAGCGGCAGCAGCAACAGCAGTAGCATCAACAGGAGCACCATACGCTGCAGCAGCAGCAGCAGCAGCAGCAGACCTGTATAAAGTTGAAGTCTTTGAGAGACAGCGGCTGTCTCCTTATTTGTAAATGTGTCTCCAACACATCTCCGTAAGCAGCAGAAGAAGCAGCAAGAAAACGAAGTTGGTCTGCAGCAGACAGTGAATTTGCTACCTCCAGCACCTGCAGCAGCAGCAGCAGCAGCAGCAGCAGCAGCAGCAGCGCAGCGGCAGCAACAAGAGCAGTAAAGAAAAGTGGAGCAGCAGCAACAGCAGCAGCAGTAACAACAATAACAGCGGCAGCAGCAGCAACAGTAGCAGCAACAGCAGACGCAACCAAAACATTAGCAGCAGCAGCAGCCGCATTAACAGCAGCAGCAGAAACTGTGTCTATGCCGAAAAGCCCTAAACCCTAAACCCTAAACCCTAAACCCTAATCCCTAATCCCTAAACCCTAAACCATAAACCCTAATCCCTAATCCCTAAACCATTGGCAACAGACCCTCGACCCCCAACCCTAAACCCTAAACCCTAAACCCTAAACCGTAAACCCTAAACCCTAAACCCTAAACCCTAAACCCTAAGTGTTTACTTCGTCAACGATTTGTTGTCTTTGAGTGTAATCTCTTTCAATATCTTTCTTTTTCTGTAAAATTGTTTTTTTAAACTCCAGAACGCGGTCTTGTCTCTCAGCACTTAAATGAGGGGGAGTGCCTTGCTGCTGCAGCTGCTGCTGCAGCTGCAGCTGCTGCTGTAGCTGTAGCTGCTGCTGCAGATCCTGTTGTCGCTGCTGCTGTAGCCCGGGAAGCTGTCGAACCGCTTCATGCTGCTGCTGTTGCTGCTGCTGCTGCACTTCGACCGGCTTTCCCGATCTTGTGGACCGGCAGCAGAACATACTTTCTCCACCCTGTTGCTGCTGCTGCTGCTGCTGCTGCTGCTGCTTCGCCTCAGTTGGAGAGGGTTCGGCGCGAGGGGTTTCTGCTGCCCAACATGCTGCTTCTGCTGCAGTCAGGGTTCCTAGAAAAACTGCTTTCATTACTCTGCTGCTAGGGGTAAGCGCTGCTGCTGGTGCTGCAGCAGCAGGAGCAGCAGCAGCAGCTGCTGCTGCAGCAGGGGTTTCTGGCGTCGTAGTCGTGGTGGGTGTCTGAGGCACAGGAGCAGCAGCTTCTGCTGCTGCTCCTGTTGTTGCTGTAGTTGTTGCAGCAGCAGCAGCAGCAGCAACTGCTGCTGCAAGGTTTAGGTCAGAGGAGGTCTCGCTGCTGCGGTTTGCTGCAGCAGCGAATTTGAAAGCAAGGCCAGTGGAAGCAGAAGCAGCAGATGGTGCTGCTGCTGCTGCTGCTGCTACTTCAGCATTTGCTGGTGCTGCTGCTGTAGGTGCTGCTGCTGCAGGTGCAGCTACAGTTGATGCTGCAGGTGCTGCTGCAGCTGCAGGTGCTGCTGCTGCAGGTGCTGCTGCTGCAGGTGCTGCTGCTGCAGGTGCTGCTGCTGCAGCACTAGGGCACAGCCAAAGCCCCAGCGCGTTGCCGCACCTCCTCAAAACAGCAGAGCTGCTTTGTTTTTCTGTCTCCTCTTTCTTTTTGTTGATGGGAGTTGCTGCTGCTGCTGCTGGTGCTGCTGCTGCTGGTGCTGCTGCTGCTGCTGTTTTTGCTACTGCAGCCCTGCAGGCTGCTTGCGGCGCTACACGTTCAGGAAGCTGAGCTGCTGCTGCTGCTGTTGCCTTGAAGTTGGCTGCTGCAGCGACCTTGTGCTGCTGCTGCTGCTGTTGCTGCTGCTGCTGCTTTTGCTGCTGCTGCCGTCTTTGCTGGGCTGCGCAGTTTGCTGCAGAGTCAACGCACAAGTTGAGGCTATACTCAGGTGTATATGCAGCTCT